>NW_007730016.1:7965-85471 GCF_000696425.1 Galeopterus variegatus
CTTTGCTTCTGTTTCAATGTTTTGGAATAGTTTGTAAAGAATTGGTGTCATTTCTTCTTTGAATGTTTGGTAAAATTCTGCTGTGAATCCATCTGGTCCTGGGTTTTTCTTTTTTGGGAGCTTTCTGATAACATCTTCAATCTCCTTTAATTTTATCGGTCTGTTCAGGTTTTCTATATCTTCTTGGTTTAATTTTGGAAGCTTGTGTGAGTCCAGGAATTTATCCATTTCCTCCAGGTTTTCGAACTTGTTGGTGTATAGCTGTTTATAGTAGTCTCGGATGATTCCTTGTATTTCATTTGGGTCAGTTGTAATATCACCTTTTTCATTTCTAATTTTTGTTATTTGAATCTTCTCTCTTCTTTTTTTTTGTTAGCCATGCAAGTGGTTTGTCGATTTTGTTTATCTTTTCAAAAAACCAACTTTTTGATTCGTTGATCTTTTGTATTGTTTTTTGGGTTTCAATTTCGTTAAGTTCTGCTCTGATCTTGATGATTTCTTTCCTTCTGCTAACTTTCGGTTTGGATTGTTCTTGTTTTTCTAGTTCTTTAAGGCGCATTATTAGATTGTTCACTTGCCAGCTTTCCATTTTTCTGAGGTAGGCATTTAATGCAATAAATTTCCCCCTTAGTACTGCCTTATGGTCTGTTCTCCAGTATGGAGCCTGGATGTGTCCTCCTGGTTAATGATACACAAACAGCTGAAAGAATAGCCTGTTGGGCACCAAAGAAGGGAGGCAAGGTTGTAAAGACACGGAAGAAAAATATGAAAGATAAATTAGATTTATCATAAGAATCAGAAAAATTTTTTAGAAGATACTTGCTTGATAGCTTTTATGAATATACAAGAGAAAATCACCTCTATGAATAAGAAGAAAGTTTAGGAAGGTGTTTATAGAAATAAGCATCGTAGTCAAATCCAAATCCATATTGAAGTCATAAAAGAACAAATTAACCAGTGGAGAAAATTGAGTAAGTAATGTATGACAATAGTTTTGAAATGTTTTTAAAAAGCAGTTGATCCCTTTCTTTAATGAAAGCACACAGAGACCCTCACCGCATGAAGGTGGTGAATGAGTTTCTGGCTGAAGTGCAGTTGGCCCCAGAGCTCCATCCACTACACTTTCTTCACCAAAACAGTGGATCCCAAAGACGTTCTTTAGAACTTCCACTGAAGTTTCTTTACAAACCGAAACACTGAAAACCATTGAGGGAGAAGCTAAAATTGAGATGGTACTCCCAGAATACACAATACAAAGTTGAAAATTATGAAAGAAGATGAGAGATATGAAAGAATGATCACAAAGATCCAGCCCATGAATAATAAATATTACTGGAGGAGAGCACATAATTGATTAAGGTAGAATAAATTTGTTTTTTAAAAAATTTATTTATTATTTTTATTATTTTACATTCTAAGATGTTGTGGAACAGTTGGGGGGGAGAGGGGGAAAAGGGAGGGGGATAGGGCGAGAGGAGGAGGAAGGACGGGGGTGTAGGTGAGGCCTGAGGCACCCCTCTCATTCTGACAGGGGAGCCCTGGGTGCTTCCAGTGGTAGCTCAGTGGTCTTCGTTGGGCTGGATGTGGACATTGGGGTGGTGTGGCTCAGGCCCTTCACACCCCCCACCCTGGCTCCAGAGCCCAGGGTGCTTCTGGTGGTGGCTTGGTGGTTGTCACTAGGCTGGATATGGACATCGGTGGGCATGGCTGAGGCCCTTGGCCCCTCACCACCCCAACTAGGAAGGCCATGGTGCTTCTGGCAGCAGCCTGGTGGTTGTTGCTTGGCTGGATGCAGACATAAGGGGGCATGGCTTGGCTCCCCCCACCCCAGCTTGTAAGCCCGGGGTGCTTCCAGCAGTGTCCTGGTGGTATCGCTGTGCTGGATGCTGAGATCAGGGCGTATGGCTGAAGCCCTTGGCCCTCTCCCCACCTTGGCTTGGAGCCTGGGGGGCTTCTGGTCCTTCCAGGTTTTATAGGTGTTCTTTGGTGGTGTTAGACCTTTACTTGTTAATATCAGAACTTTGTCTCTGATCTGTGGGGTTTTTTTTTTCTTTTAGTGCTATGTTGGATTATTCACTATTCCCACAACTTAAACTCTGCACTGGAACTAATTTGCTGTCCTTTGCTTACTTCTAAAATGGGGGAACTTCCTGTGGAGACTGGAACTTGAGCCCTGTGGTTGAGCTAAATTGCTGGTTTGCTGCTGATTCTCTGGGGAAGGCTTTTTGTGCAGCTCAGGTTTTAATGGTTTGGCTTTGTATGCACTTCTAGGTCTTGTGAAGTCTGGTACACCTGGGTTGTATGGAAACTCTGGTCTGGGCCTGAGTCTTTTCAGCAAACTGCACCCCCTGAAGGTCTATATTCCTGACCAGTCTCCACTGAGTGGTCCAGTGTTGATCAGAGGACAGATCAGCCAGCAATGCTGTGCCCCAGTGTTACCCTAGTGGCCCATCTCCCCCACCAGCCACACTCCAAACACTTCTCATGGGACAGGCCCTGCGCCAGTCTCTTGTGATGACTCACTGGACTCTCAGTGGCTCCTTTTTCAAGTTGTCTGTGACTCTTTGCTCCTATGTGGGTCCATGGAAACCCTGTTAGTGGTCTTGCTGGCCTAGGTGCCACCAACTCCCTCTTTTCCTCTGCTGCCTCCAAGCAAGTTCATCCGAAGGGCACAGCTATGGCTTCTGCCAGCTCTTGCTCTGTATGATCACCAGGACCAGGCTGGAAGTGGCTGGGGCTTGAAATGGTCGGAGTGGTCCCTTCTTCCTCTCATCATGGCTTCTCCTGGCTTCATGAACTCCATAGGTCTCTGCTCCTCTTCCCCTGAGCTCTAGCAGCCCTAGCTTGTCAGTTGTTGCTTTTTAATAGCTGTAAATTGGTTGATTGTGGGAGAGAGTGACACTGGATACCATCTAGGTAGAATTAATTTGTAATACAAGTTGTAATGCAAGAAAACTTCTTATCTAAGGAAACAAACAAATCTGAATCTAAAGATTGAGAAAGTGCTTGCATCCCATGCAAGATTGAGAGCCATGGGCCGGCCTGGTGGTGTACTCAGTAGAGTGCAGCACTTGGGAGTGCGGTGGCGCTCCCACCGAGGGTTCAGATCCCATATAGAGACCGGTCCGCTCACTGGTTGAGCGCGGTGCGGGCGCGACACCGAGGGTTGCGATCCTGTTACTGGTCATGAAAAAAGACAAAAAAGGAAATAAAAGAAAAAACAAACAAACAAAAAAAACCGATTGAGATCCATGATTGATTATGTTCTGGTGAAATTTATGAATTTCAACGGTAAGCAAAAAAAATTATTGATCATTTATTATGTGCTAGACACTAAATGTTATTATTCTCTGCAAGAGTAGTTTAAGATATAAATACATCTTTATTTAACAATGAGATGAGGAAACTAAGGCTCTGAGAAGTTATATAACCTCATCCACATCGGGCAGTAATACGCAGTCATAGAGAGGAGATTTAAGCCCAGGCATACAAGAAGATAGAACAAGTTACCTAAGAAGGAAACAACTTCAGGTTGTTCTTAGATTTTTTGGAAATCCAGCACACCATACAAATTGGAGGAATGCTTATTGCAATGCTTCTTAACATGTCTTCTCATCAGAATCACTTTTGGAGCTTTATAAAAATCACAGATGAGTGAGACCCATCCTAGACTGATCAAACCTGAAAGCAGGACCACATAGCCAGTGTTGAGATCTGCAGTTCTACAGAATTTGTCACAAAAAAAAGATTGTGACACAAAAATTCTGAGCCTACCTAAATTTGTGTGTGAAAGCAAAAAAATTGGCACTCCATATCATTAAGAGTTTTAGAAAATGTATCACCTATGTATACTTCCTGAAAAATACATTTTTACCTGTCCGTTAGTTCAACAAGAGCTGATGTATTAAATTATGGAGAGAGCTAATAGACAAAAAGATACACGGGGGAACACTGACACTAACTAAATGTGTAAAAATGAGTGCGAGAATGGGTGTAACTATGGTTGCAAAGTTGAATGTATCAACTTTAACAAATCATAAAAGAGAATGTTAAAGAGAACAATGATTGGGTTTAAAACCCCAAATTATTTTAATGAAGACCTGGAAATTGTAAAGGACACTGAGAAATTGAAATAACTCAATTATTTGCCTTCCATAGTAGGAAAGAGAAAGTTATTTGATTCTTGATCTTTCATAGCTAGATAAGTACAGATTTTGACATTTTTGGGAGAGGGTGGTGGTGATGGCAGTTGGCTGGTACAGGGACTGAACCCTGGACCCTGGTCTTATTAGCACCGTGCTCTAACCAACTAAGCTAACCAGGCAGCCCTAGAAATGTTTTTGACTAGTATAAAAGAAATCACCAATAAAATTTAAATCAGGCTATACCTACGTCAGTGCAGAAAACCAAAACTGAAGTGGGTTGAGGAGAGAACGAAATGAGAGGAAATGAAAATAGCAAGTACAGACAACTTTCCTAAGGATGTTTATTATGGAAATTAGCAGAAACCCGGGGCAATAGTTGGAGGAGGGTGTGGGGTCCAGGGAGTGTTTTTCTTCTGTTGTTAAAGATGAATGCCAGTAGATATATTTGTATGCCATCAGAAATGATGCAATAGGGAAGAAGAAACTGATGATGTAAAAAAGAAAGAAGACAAAGACTGGAGTGAAGTCCGTGAGGAGGGGAGAAGCAACGGGACCCAGGACACAGGTGAAGGGGTCACTCTTAGATGGGAGCACAGACAGTTTATCCATTGTTACCGGAGGAAAGGTAGCATGTGTAGCTGTAACAACTATTAACTGTGTGCCCTCAGGCTTTTATTCAACTTAAAAAATTTTAATTTTAGTTTTATTGTGGTAAGAACACTTGAGATCTATCCTCAACAGATTTTTAAGTGTATAATACAATATTGTTGACTGTAGGCACAATGTTATGCAGTAGATCTCTAGAATTTATTCAT
This sequence comes from Galeopterus variegatus, assembly GCF_000696425.1. Taxonomy (NCBI): domain Eukaryota; kingdom Metazoa; phylum Chordata; class Mammalia; order Dermoptera; family Cynocephalidae; genus Galeopterus; species Galeopterus variegatus. The sequence continues at coordinate 12,926 of NW_007730016.1, forward strand.
CTTGCGTTACTGAAACTTCATACTCATTGAACAGCACCTCCCCATCTCTCCTTTCCCCCCTCCCCTGGCAACCACCTTTCTGCTCTCTGCTTCTATGAGTTTGACCATTTTAGATACCTCATATAAGAGGAATCATGCAGTATTTGTCCTTCTGTTCCTGGCTTATTTCACTTAGCATAATGTCCTTGAGTTTCATCCATGTTGTCTTATTCTGCAGGATTTCCTTCTTTTTCAAGGCTGAATAATGTTCCACTGTATGTATATAACATGTTTTCTTTACTCATTCATCTGTTGATGGACACGTAGGTTGTTTCAACATCTTGGCTATTATGAATAGTGCTGCAATAAACATGGGAGTGCTAATATCTCTTCAAGATCCTGATTTTGATTCTTTTGGATAAATACCCATAAATGAAATTGCTGGGCATATGGTAGTTCTATTTTTAATTTTTTGAGGAACTTTCATACTGTTTTTCTTGGCAATTGCACCATTTTGCATTCCCATCAACAGTGTACGAAGTTTCCAATTTCTCCATCCTCACCAATACTTGTTTTTTGCTTTTTTGATAACAGCCATCGTAAAAGGTGTAGGATGATATCTCATTTTGGTTGGGTACTACTGAACTTTTTTGCTTGTTAAGTTCAGCTTTACAGAATAGAGAAAATGATAGCTACCTCCTGGGGCTGTTGTGAGGATTAAATGAGTTCATGCATGTAAGTTGTTAAGAGCAATTCATGGCAAACAGTAAGCAATCAATAAAAGTTAGCTATTCTTATTTACTCTTAGAAAATAAATGCGGATAAGAAAGTTCTGGAGATGGACAGCAGAGATGGCCGCACAACAATGTGAATGTACTTAATGCCACTGAGCTGTACACTTAAAAATGGTTAAATAGTAAATTTCATGTTATGTATATTTTACCACAATAAAAAATGCAGGTAAATTGATGGAGTTTGGAGTGGCAAGATGAGGTAAATTTGGTCTGATTGCCTCTATTATTTTTCTATAAAATGACAGGTCGTTTAACTAATGAGATAGGGAGGGGGTTTGGTGATTTGAGGAAAGAGAACAGGTTTGAAATAATCCTCTCAGAGACTGAGAACGTGAATTTACTAGGAAAGCGTAATAGGATTATCTGTGGTGGTATAGCTTGCCCATTTGAAATCTGTGGTTATAAATGGGAAGTAAATTGGGTGGATAGGTGCTACTTTGGCACAGGGGTAGAGTAAGTGGATTGTTGGGTTAACCAGGGTTGGTATTTTTTCTAGGTGAGCTCAGTAAAGGGAGAAAAAAGCAAGACAGGTAGGGTGTCTGCAAGGTGGTGGTCAGAGTGCTGAACCACAGAATCGGACACTGTACAATAAAATAAAATGGTGATAAAAGAGTTTCAGGCAAATCCAATCAGGAAGAAACACAAATAAAGAAATGAGAAATAGTATATAATGGTAGACATTGAGGACAATATTACCATTTACTGGGATGGAATTTAGATAATTGCTCGATAACTCAGTTCTCCTGAGTCCAGTATATTTAGTGTTTGGAACCTGGACTTATGAAGAATTTTTAAGAAGGTTTTCTTTTGTATGTGACAAGTGTTGAGCTATTTTCTCTTCTCTTTTGTTGTCATTTCAAACTCTGAAACCACTATGCCAAGAGTGACTCATTAATCTTCACTCTGTCCTTCAGAGATGGGCGGCTTGCGCTATAACCTCCAACATACAGGAAAGTAGATTCAGAGGTGACAACTTGCAGTCATACTTTACCTCAAATGTCAGTGCCAGGGCCTCTATAATGAGGTACTGGGATATGGTTAGAACAATGGCCCTGGAAATAGGTCTTCTAGGTGTTTGCCGATTGAATGTTGGATGATTTGTTCTTGTTTCTTCCCAGAAATTGAAGTTAAGCCGAATTTGCTTGCAATTTTCCATCATACCGCAATTCAACTCCACTGATTTGGATGTACTTATAAGCAATTGGTGTCCTTAAATTTTCCAAAGGAGGCAGCTGCTTGCAAGATGAATAAAATATATTCTACCTGAATGAAGACCACACAGAGAACTAAAAAAGTCAACAGAGTCAAGAAACCATTCAGCATTTGGAGGTCATGTGGCTCATTATCAGCAAAATCTGTCATATGTCATAGGAGGTAAGAGGAAGAGCTGCAAAAAGTACAGATGCCGTGGACTCTGACTCTTGGACTAGACACAGGACAAAGACCACTCTTTTCAGCTGTACTTATGTATACATTTTTATAGTTAGCAGGACTCTTTTCTATCCAGCCTCACAAAGTATGCCTAATGGCTTCTAAGGTCCTTAGATTAAAAACAATAAGAAAAATGGGAGGCTTCGATTGCTTGGCAGACTCATAATTATTTTTATTGGCTACATAGTCAACACTAAACTTTAGGAGTCAAGCAGTATCCTGGGCTAAACCTACCTGAGCCATGAATCTTTTATGAAAATTCCATTACTTTGAGCAACAGAGCAACTTTCTACTCCTCTTTCTATGTATTCCATCCCTTCTTCAACATATCATCACAATCACTCATGTCCACAAGGAAGATAGGAAGAGAGAGGAAGGTGAAAAGCTCCATGATGCTGCCACTTTTAATTTGTCTTCATTTCAGGAGATCACAAATGTAAAGGACTGTAAGTCCTACAAAATAGTATACATATATAGTATATAAAATAGTATAAATATCATAACCCTGCTGCTGTGGATTGATTGGTGTCTCCCAAAGTCCATATATTATGAGTTTAATTCCCACTGTAACTGTTGAGGGTAGGAAATCCTATTATGGTAATTCAAAGGTGGGGCCTTGAAGAGGTGATTAGATTGTAGGACCATGCGGTAGTGAATGGATTAATAATGGTGGTCAGGGGCATGGTTCTGAGGGCTTTAAAAGGAGAGTGAATGAAGAGGGTAGTCTCTCTCTCTCTCTCTGTTCCACCATTTTCTGCCATGTGAGACCTCTGGGTCACTGTTGCCAACACCAAGACCTTAACTAAATGTGTTCCCTGGACTTTGGACTTCCCAGCCTCCCAAACTGTAAGCAATAAATTTTGTGTTCTTTATAAATAACCCAGTTCCAAGTATTTTGTTAAAAGCAACAGAAATGGAGTAATATACCTGCTAAACAATTCTTGATTCCCACCTCCACAGATCAGAACACATCTGACATAAAGTGAGATTCTATTAGCTTATGTTGCTCTTAGAAGACGACTTGTTCATCAGAAAGAAAGACAGGGAGAAGAGAGAAAACCAGACTGTGATTGAGAGGCAATATTATGAAATGGCTGAGAGTCTGGATTTTGAAGTCAAAGTGACCTGGATTTGAGTTCCAGCCCTTCCATTTACTATGTGTGTGCCTTTAAGCAAACGATTTAACCTCTTTGAAACTTTATTTGTAAAATGGGGCTCACAATGCCTACTTCACAAGATTGTTATGAGAATTAAATGAGAAAACATATGTAAGGTACTTAGTGCAGTATCTGTGATATAGGCATATAATGAGAGTTCATTAATTAGCAATTTTTATTCAGTTTCACAGTAAATATTAGTCTTTTAAGATTAAATACATTTTCTCTCAAATTACAGTTCAGTACTGTGCCCACTGCCCCTCAGCTCTCAGCCCAGCAGCAGCGGATGCCCACTCGGCCCCCAGGTGAAGTGAGCAGCTCAAACAGAGCTGGGATGCATTTGTTTTGCCTGAGGCGGCCTGGAGAAAGCCTGGGCATGAGGCTCGTGCAGCTTTCGGAAACAGCAGTGGAAAGAAGGCCAACCTCCACGCTAAAGGTGGGTCAAATTCTGAATGTTTCCATCAACACATGAATTATCTATTACCAGATGTATTTTTTGAGCACTTGGTACCAGTTGTATAAGTCATTTTTACTTCTCAAGAAATTTAAGATCTAGCTGGGAGAAATTCCAGCACACATGAAACAGAAATTTATGTCAGGATTTGACATTTTACACATGCCAAGTGAGTACTGGAGCTGATGGATGAAGAGAATGAGATCCCTGTGCTTCAGAGTGGCCAAAAGGCTTGCCTGGCCTTGGATTCAGGACTAGGTTCAGATGAGGGAGAGAAGTGGGGGCATTCTAGGTAAGGGTGGGTAGACGGTACAGGAAAGCATAAGAGAGTCTGAACAGCCTGGTTCAATTATAGTAATGGGATCTAGTGAAAAATAAGGATTTGCAGATAGGTTGCAATATGATTTTGAAGAACATTGAAGTACGGGGGTGAGGAGTTTAGAGTTTATCCAGTGGCTAACAGGAAGTCATTGAAGGCTTCTAAAACAGAGGAGTCATTGAAAAAAGGATGTGTTTTGAAAGATGTTTAAGATAGCCTGGAGAAGGTATATCATTCAGCAGGTGACTGCAGTCATCCAGGTGTGATGGGACATGGCAAAATCTGCACAAGCACATGTGCGTGGGCACACACACGCACAGAAGGGGTGACAAGAGCAACGAACACGTATGAATCTGGAAGAACTGTCAACATCGACATTTACAATTGGTGCCAGATTTGGGACACTCAATGCCAAAGTTTAAATCTAGTAGTAGGAAGAGCAATACTGTAGGATTATTCTTAGAAAAATGAAACTGCAGCTTCTCAATGCTTTCCGTTACAATTAAATGAGACTTGAATGCAGTAGATGGAATTATTTAAATAAGATTGTGTGAGGAAATTACAGTCTCCGTAAAGGACAACATAGGAACAAGGACAAATGAGGATGGGGACATGGGGCTAGGTCCACGGGTCCAGATACTAACCACACATAGAGGTGACTTATATAGTTGGATATTAGTAAATAGTGGAGAAGATTGTCCAGCCAAATTCCATTAAGGAAAATGATCCCTCAAGAATTGCTGAAAGAGTGTCTAACTTTAAAGTCTGTAAAAGGATTGATGAGACAATATATTTGTTACTTATAGAAATAAATCCTACCTTAAAAAAACTTTTTGTATGATCATAAATATAATGTATACTCTTTGCAGCACACTTGATCTTTATAATTCTAGGGGCCCAGGTTGCTCAGGCCCAGTGTCTTGCTTAAGAAAACACAGTCCAGTAGATAAAATAACTAAACAATTTTTCTTGCATTTCTCATTGAACAGCAAAGGTGTGTGTGATCACTTACTTACCCCCAACTCCCTCCAGTTCTCTGCCAACGCACAGATCTGTGTCCTTCTCCCTTTCCTTCACTTTCCCCACCTTATTACTGGGTGCAACGATGCAACCTCCTGTAGAGTCGAGTCTTCTTTCTTGGGATGTGGAGGGGGCCACTGAGTGAGAAGGAGATGGTGGTCATGTGGGGGAGGGAGGAGACTATTAATGCAAGTGATCTGTAATCACACCATTAGGGAATAAGGTTTCTTTGGTATTCCTTCAGAGTCCGTGTTTTGGTCATGCTGGTCTGCTTTCAGATTTCCCCAAGTGTTGCGCTCTCTTGCCTTCAGGCCTTCGTTTTAGCTATTTTCCTCCTGGTTTGCTGCTTTGTCTGCTAGAACACTTTTCTTATCTCAGTTTCACTGACTCTTTCCCTTTAGGCTTTCGAGGAAACACCACTTTCTTCTGAGCACTTTCCTTGGTCCCCTCACTGGTTACACGTCCTTCCTTGTACACTCATGGGTCCTCTGATTCACCTTTCGAAGCATTTGTGACACTGCGTTGTAGTTGCCTGTCTAGCTGTCTGTGTTCAGAAATCTTACCTGCCCCTCAGTTGTACTTCTAAATGTGCTCTGAGGCATAGTGTATTTTCAATAAGTATTTCTTGAAGACATAAATAAATTGTCTATGTATTGTCTTCCATGGTTGAATTCAGTGTAATATATTTTTAATTTTATATTATGTCCTAAATATTTACTCATGTTATTAAAATTTCTCTAATAAACATAATTTCAAATGGCCACATTACATTTTATTGCATGGATATAACATATTTTAAGTAAGGCGTTGGCAAATGTTTTCTACAAAGGGTCTGATAGTAAATAAGTAAACATTTTTGGCTTTTGGGCCATGTGCTCTCTATTGACATTATGATATTTGTATATTGGGTTTCACCCATGATTCCTGACTCATGCTATTCTCTGACCTTCTCTTCCCCTCCTTTCACCTGCTCCTTTTTCTCCCTGAGGCAGGAAAGTCTCTGGCCTACCTTAGCTGATTGGAGGTCACAAGACCCCCATTTCAGGCCCCGCCCCATGCCTGGGAGGAAGGAATGCTGTACAGAGAGCCCAAGAAGAACCAGAACAGACAGGACTTGCTGGGTTTCCCCACACTGTCTGTTAGTGCCAGATCATACCCTTTTGTCCAGTCACATTTCTGCACGGCTGTCCATGCTTCATCATGCCTATGTAATGAAGCTTCCATAAAAACCCAAGAGGCCTGGGTTTGGAGAGCTTCCAGAGGGCTGAACACATGAAGGTTCCTGGAGCGTGACACGCCCAGGGAGGGTATGAAAGTGCCACACTTCACACATACCTCGCATACCTTCATTTGTATCCTTTGTAATATCCTTCATAATAAACCAGTAAGTGTATATGTTTCCCTGAGTTCTATGAGTTGCTAAAGCAAACTAATTGAACCCAAGGAGGGGGTTGTGGGAACCCTGACTTATAGCTGGTCAGAAGTTCCAGAGGCCTGGACTTGCAACTGGCATCTGAAGTGTGGGGGCAGTCTTGGGACTGAGCCTACAAGCTGCGCGATCTGATGCTATGTCAAGGTACACCCAGCTGGTGTCTGCTGAAGAATTGCTGGCTTGCTTGCCAGTGGGGAGAAATCCCTGTACATTTGGTCACAGAACTTGGTCCTCCGTGTTGATTGTTGCTGAATAAGAGTAGAGAAGACACAGTTTATGTGTGTGTGTGTTTCCCACTCATATAGCTACTATAAAACTGCTGACTTAGGGTGAAGCAGCCACAGACAATGTGTAAACAAATAGGTGTGGCTGTGTGCCAATAAAACTTTATTTACAGAAACAGCTGGTGGCTTGGATTTAGTCCACAGACTGCTATAAGTTTTCCAATTCCTGAGTTAAGTAATAATTCTTCTATTTTTGAATTTTGGTTTTCCCATTTTTCACCATTATAAGTGATGTTCCAATGAATATATTGACTACATTTTCCCCTTTAAGGATAGATTACACAAAATGCAACTACTGAGCTAAGGAGAATCAGCACTTTGAAGCTTTTAATAAATATTTCAAAACTGTTTTCCACTATATATACCCATCAGTACAATATGAGAGAGTCTGTTTTGTAGCATTCTTGTAAATAGTAATAGGCATTTTCATTTTGAAATTTATGAAATATTTCAAACAGACAGAAAAATATGGAAAACAATTTACAAAATACCCATATACCAAAATAACCAGCTTCAAGACAGTGGACTTTGGTTTGTAAAGCTAGCAAAAAAGAAATGCCCCCAGTCTCATCTGGGATCCAAGCCTCATCACCTCACCTACTGTGTTCATGCTTTAGTACATATGCCCTAAAATCTGCCCACTTCAAGTCTAATGGCCAACCTCTAGCTCTCCCAGATTTATTACACTTAAGATTTTTCAAGACAAGGAGATCTTTATGATATTTAACTTGTTTAGTTTAGTAGTGGCCACATCTGATTTTTATTTTGCCAGTAACTTTTCTACCTTGAGTTTTGTTTTTTTTTTCTATTATCCAGTTAATTCAGTGTGTGTGTGTGTGTGTGTGTGTGTGTGTGTCTACTTTGTCAAAATAGCTGGTGGAAATTGGTGTTAGTTGATGGCCATCCATTGGTGGGAGTCACTCAAGTCTCCCGATGTTATTACAGCCATTTTCACTTTCTAAACTTCTGTGGTACAAATATGAGATCAGGGAGGTTGAAGGTCAATGCCAGCAGGCTCCAGAAAAATAGGTGTCTTTTGTAATTACAGTTTTGTTTTCCTTTTTGAACCAATACTTATATATACAGTCCTTAAAAATACTTTTTTGAAGAAGTCAGGGCCCCCTTTTTTTTTCTTTGTTTAAAGTTGTGAAAAATAATTTGTAGTATTCTTTCACTGTGGCCAGAAGAGGTGGCTTGCAGATTTTCCACTTTTTGGCATTTAGAGAGGTCTCTTTAGTACTCAATATTTGATACATTTTAATAAATGTTTCATTTACTCTTAAATATATGATTTACTCTCTGCAGGGCTCAGAGTTTAATATATATTTACTGAATGATTCTAATTATTTAAATCCCCTATGAATTTTTTTATGATTTATTTGGTTTGTGGAAAATGAGAATAATGTTTTAAAGTTTCCCATTTCTGTTGTGTTTGTCTAGTTCCCCCACCTGTCCATATAATTACAAGTTTTTTGAAAAAGTTTCAGTCTCATTATTACTGTTAAAATTTCTTAACATTTTTTTTCACATTTAGTTCAGTTGTGTAATCATATACACAGACATTTAGGCATAACTGTTTAATCTATTTCCATCTTTACCAAAAATAACTCCAGGTTTTAAAAAATCCCTTTTGGGGTTTTTAAGTTTGATTCAGCTGAACTACATCTTTGAGAAATATTTTTGTTGATTCTTTCACTTTTCTCCATCTCCCCTTCGGTTATACTAGTCCGTTGTTTCTGGGCCAGCAGCATTGGCATTGCTTGAGACCTTGTTAGAAATGCAGATTCTTGGGCCCCATACCAGGTGTACTGAATCAGAAACTCTGGGGGTGGACCCAGCAATCTGTGTTTTAACAGCTCTCCAAGTAATTCTGATGCATGCTCAAGTTGGAAAACTTGTGGGTGCAAGCCATCGCCACTCCTGCTTTGATTATTGCAAAAACCTTTTACCTAGTTCCTCACTTTTTCTCTTTACCCAGTTATAGAAGTGGTTGGCTGTCTGCTAAGAAGTCATTTTAATCTTCTTTTTTTTTAAGGAGCTCTAATTTTGTTCGTATTGAGCATCCATATATTCCATGGCCCAAGAGATGAACATTGATGAGTCTAACCATGGTAATTCAGATTTCCTTGCCAGTGACTGCTGCAGGCTCATGTGTGTGTGATAACACTAGCCAATGAGGAACGGCAGGGAGAAACATTGAGGAGCTTCTCAGAAAGTTTCCCTAGCTCTTAAAGAGGGACACAGGCATTGTGGTGGTTGTCTTATGACTGGGATGGGAAACAAGAGGCTTAAAGCAAAGTCAAATTACAGCCCTTACATCTCTATGCTGCTAAATTAGCCAACCTCCAGATTTTGTGTGATGGGAAATAAATTCTGGCAACAGCCACTTGAGGTGGGAATGCTGTCACCTGTGCCTGAAAGCAGATTTTAATTCATTCACATCCCTATTACCTATTAACCATCCAAAATTTCTGTCTTTATAAATGCAAATCAGAGTGAAAAGATGGCAGAGTAGGAAGGACCAAGAATCTGTCTCCTCATGTAGACAACAATTGCACTGGCAGAATCTGTCAGATGTAACTACTTTGGAACCCTAGAGTCCATTGAAGCTTACAACTTCTGGGGAAGGTAAATTGCAGTTAAGTTTGATCAATTTCTGCTCTTAGGTTGGCAGTGGCTACCCATCCCTAATCCCATAGCCCTGCAGTGGGCAGCCAGGTAGTGTTCCTGGAGCAGCTTGCACATAACTTGTGGGAGTACAGGGTGGGAAAAAAGGACCCATATCCTCCAAACATTAGATATGTGCTCTGATTGTTGATTGTTGCTTCTAATCACAGATGTATGGACAATGAATTGGGTAACTATTGTTGTTTCACCTCACCCATTATTACAAGCCCCTCCCCTCTGCTAGAGTGACTTCCAGAGGATTTAAAAGGACAGACAGTGACTCCCCTCCTTCCTTTTTCTTTTTTTCTCCTTTTGGGAGCTAGACATTAAAGACTAGGATATTCAAAAGCAAATGTGTAAACAGAGAAAAAGTCATCATGCATGTCCAGGGAAAGGTGCAGGCTCAGAAAAGACCTGAGAAGACCTTAAGTTTATCCAAGCTGATTATTGGCACAGAGACAGTCCACAACAATTTAAAACAGACAAACAAATGAACAATGAAAACAAAAGACAGGAAATACTGGGGAAGGAAGTGAACCTGATTTTTTAGAGTTACCATGTTATTAGATTAAAATGTCCAGTTTTCAACAGAAAAAGATCATAAGGAGTACAAAGAAGCAGAAAAGTATGGTCCATTCAAAGGAAAAAAAAAAAGAGAGAGAGAAATCAACAGAAACAGTCCCTGAGAAAGACCTGATAGCAGATCTACTGGACAAAGACTTTAATTAAAACAACTCTCTTAATGATGCTCTCAGAACTGAAGAAAGATGTGGAGAAAGTCAAGAAAATTATGTATAAACAAAATGGAAATATTGTAAAGAGATAGAAACATAAAACAAAAAACAAAAAGAAATTCTGGAGCTGAAAAGTACAATAACTGAAATGGAAAATTCACTAAAGGCATTCAAAGGAAGATTTGAACATGAAAAAGAAAGAATCAGTGAACCTGAAGATAGGACAATGAATATTATAGAGTATAAGGAACATAAAGAAAAAAGATTAAAGAAAAGTGAGCAGAGCATAAGGGACCTGTGGGTCACCATCAAATGGACCAACATATGCATTGTATAGTCCTAGGAAAAGAGAGAGAAAGGGACAGAGAGAATATTTAAAGAAATAATGACTAAAATCTCAAATTTGGTGCAAGTTAAAAATATAAACATCCAAAAAGCTCAATGAGCTCCAAGTAGGATGAACTCAAAGAGACCTATGCTGAGACCCTGTATTAGTCCATTTCTGTTGCTTATACCAAAATACCTGGAACTGGGTATTTTATACAGACAGTGAAATTTATTGCATACAGTTTCAGAGGCTGTAAGTCCAGAGTCCAGGAAACACAGCTGGTGAAGGTCTTGGTGGTGGTGACAGAGATGGCAGGGTATCACATTGCAAAAATGGTGGAGCAGAGAGAGCAGAGATACTCCCTTCTCTCTTCTTTTAAAGCCCTCAGAACTATGCCCCTGACCACCATTTTTAACCCATTTACTGTGGCATGGTTCTACAATTTAATCACCTTCTCAAGGCTCCACCTTCAGTTACCATAATAGGATTTCCCGCCCTCATAACAGTCACAGTGGGGGCCAGGTTTCTAATACATAAAAGTTGGGGATGCAATTCAAGCTTCAGTGAGTTTTGGGGGGACATAATTCAACCACTACAGATGCATTATAATCAAACTGCCAAAAGTAAAAGACAAAGAGAGAACCTTAAAAGAAGCAAGAGAGAGTGATTCATCACATGCAAGGGGTCCTCAGTAAGATTGTTAGCATATTTCTTTTTTTTTTTTTCCTTTTTTGTCTTTTTTCGTGTCCGGCAATGGATCACAACCCTCAGTGTCACGCCCGTACCGGACCAGGACTGGCAATGGGATCGCAACCCTCGGTGCTGCGCCCGTACCTCGCTCAGCCAGTGAGCGGGAACCGGTCTGTATGTGGGATCCGAACCCTCGGCGGCGGGGGCACCGCCACGCTCCCAAGCGGCGCACTGTAGCAGTGCGCCACCGGGCCGGCCCCGTTAGCATATTTCTCATTGGAAACTTCAGAGGCCAGAAAGCAGCAGGCTGATATATTTAAAGAGCTAAAAGAACCCCCCCCAAAAACAATAAACAAACAAACAAACAAAAAACCCCAAACTGTCAACCAAGAATCCTGTATCTGGCAAAACTGTCTTTCAAAAGTGAGGGAAAATTTAAGACATTTCCAGATAAACAATAGCTGATGGAGTTTGTTGCCACCAAACCTTCCCTGCAAGAAATGCTAAAAGATCTGCAGGTTGAAATAAAAGGACTCTAGACAGTAATTCAAAACAGTTTGAAGAAATAAGGATCTCAGTAAAGGTAAATGTATCGGCAATTTGAAAAGCTGGTATTGTAACTTTGGTTTGTAACTACGCTTTTTGCTTTTTACATGGCTTAAGGGACTAATACATTAAAAACACAATTAGTAGCCTAAAAACTGGTATTACTATAACTTTGGTTTGTAACTCCACATCTTTTTTTCTACATAAGTAAGTGACTAATGGAGAGACATCAGCCAGATAACAGAATAGTAACGCCCAGTCCTCTTTCCCACAGAAACACTGACTTAACAATTATATACAGACTGAAATACCTTTAACGAGAAGTCCAGAATCCAGCAAAGAAGTTGCAGCACCCCTGACAAGCAATAAACTGATGATAGCTGCACTGAATCAGGTAAGAAGAACAATTTTACTTTACCCGTGTCAGCCCCTTCCCAAAACTGGCACAACTCAGTACACACAGAATTTGCCTCAGACTGTGACTTCTTTCATCAGGGAGAAGAGAATGGAGCATGTGCCCAGCTTCCTTGTCTCACCTCACAGCAAGTGCCAAAGTAATCAGCATAGTTCAGATGCCTGGAGTAGCTAGGAAAAAGGGGTGTATGGCTTCTTGCAGCTGACATGGATCTTTGATATTGGGAAAAGTTGCAGAATTGAGGCTTCTTCCCAAGGAGGGAGAGAGAGGAGTGGAGTGTACCTCCAGTATTCTCAGCTTTTAGTGCACTTCCTGAGAGGTTGGTTTCTGTCTCACCTCACACCAAACACTGAAGGAACTGGCATAGTTGGACACCAGAGGGAGCAAGAGATTATTACAGGCTTCTGAAAAAAAAAAAAAAAAAAGACTGGACATCTGGGGCAACTAGGAACAAAGGCTCAGAGTCTCTAGACGGGCTGATTGATGAAGGTCTTTTCCAGTCAAAGCCAGTCTGTAAAGACTAGGGGAGATGGTGTCTTATTCTGTTTTGTGCTGCTATAAGAGAATACCATAGACTGGGTAATTTATAATAAACAGAAATTTTTTGGCCCACAGTTCTGGAGATGGGAAGTCCAATATCAAGGTATCAAGGTGCTGGCACCTTGTGGGACCTTCTTGCTATGTCATCACATAATGGAAGGGCAAAAGAAGGTCAGGGAGAAGGGGACTGAACTCACACTTTTATAGCTGTGTTAATCCTACCCATGAAGGCAGAGCCCTTGTGGTCTAATCACCTCTTAATGGTCCCATCTGTTAATTCTGTTATGATGCCAATTAAATTTCAACATTACTTTTGGAGGGGAAAACATTCAAACCATAGCAGGTAGCTATTTTTTCAAATTCAGACACCAATGCAAAGCTACAAGGAACGTGAAGAATCTGGAAAATGTTATACAATCAAAGGAATAAAATAAATCTTCAATAATGGACCCTAAAGGAATGGCTATCCATGAATTGCCTGACACAGAATTTTGAAAATAATAATCTTAAAGAAGCTCAGTGAGTTATAAGAGAACACAGAGAGAAAATAAGGAAAATAATACAGGAACAAAATGGAAATATCACAAAGATATAGAAATGATAAAAGAGAACCAAACTGAAACTATGAAGTTAAAGAATATAATAACTGATTTCTTTCTTTCTTTCTTTCTTTCTTTCTTTCTTTCTTTCTTTCTTTCTTTCTTTCTTTCTTTCTTTCTTTCTTTCTTTCTTTCTTTCTTTCTTTCTTTTCTTTCTCTTTTGTTGCTGGCTGTTATGGGGATCTGAATCCATGACCTTGGGGTTACAAGGATGCACTCTAACCAACTAGCTAACTGGCCAGCCCCCTGAACTTAAAAATTCATTAGAGAGGTTCAACAGTAGACTTGATCAAGCAGAAGAAAGAATTAATACTTAAAGACAGGTCATTTGAAATTATCCAGTTAGGGGCCGGCCCGGTGGCGCACTGGATAGTGCGCCGCTTGGGAAGCGTGGCGGTGCTCCCGCCCGAGGGTTCGGATCCCACATACAGACCGGTTCCCGCTCACTGGCTGAGCGAGGCACGGGGGCAACACCGAGGGTTGCGATCCCGTTGCCGGTCCCCGGTCCGGTACGGGGGCAACACTGAGGGTTGCAATCCGTTGCTGGACACGGAAAAAGACAAAAAAAAAAAAAAAAAGAAATTATCCAGTTAGAGGAGTAAAAAAAAATTTAAAAATAAAACAGAGTGAAGAAAGTTTAAGGGATTTATGAGAGTCCATTGAGTGAACTACATTATAGAAATTTCAAAAGGACATGAGAGAGAGAGAGAGAAGGGGGCAGAAAGCTTATTTAAAGAAATAATGCCTGAAAACTTCTGGTGAGAGAAATGGACATCTACATACATGAAGCTCAAAAGACTCAAATATAATGAATCCAAAGAAGTCTACACTGAGACACATTATGATCAAATTGTCAAAAGTCAAAGACAGAGAATTTTGGAAGCAGCAAGACAAAAGCAACTCGTTATGTACAAGAAATCATTGAAAAGACAATTAGCAGAATTCTCACCAGAAACCTTGCAGGCTAGAAGAGTGTTGGACGATATATTCAAATGCTGAAAGAAAAACTTCCAATAAAGAATACAATAACTGGCAAAACTGTCCTTCGTAAATAGAGAGATAAAGACATTCCCAGAAAACAAGAGCTGAGGGAGTTTATCACCACTAGAACTGCTTTACAAGAAATGCTAACAGGAGTTTTTCAAGTTGAGACAAAAGGATGCTAAACAGCAACATGAAAGCATATAAAAGTATAAAACTCACTGATAAAGGAAAATGTGTAGACAAATACAGAATATTTTAATATTATATTGGGTTCTGTGAATTACTTTTGACTCTAATATATAAGTTAAAGGACAGAAGTATTAAGAACAAGTATAACTACAAAAATTTGTTAATGGATACATAGTAAAGGTGTAAATTGTGACATTAATAATATAAAGTGTTAGGTGGGAGAGAAGTAAATGTGTAGTTTTTGTATGCACTTGAAGTTAAATTGTTTCTAGCTTAAAATAGACTTATAACTATAAGGTGTTTTATGTAAGCCTTGTGGCAACCACAAAGAAATACTTTTGGTGGATACACACACACAAAAAAAGAGAAAGGAATCAAAACTTACTCACTAAAAAAAAAACCATCAAATCTCAAAGGACAATAGTAGGAGAGGAAGAGAAGGACAAAAGAACTACAAAACAAAGAGAAAATGATAAAATGGCAACAGTAAGTTCTTACCTATCAATAATTACTTTAAAGGTATGGATTAAACTCCCCAGTCAAAACACGCAGAGTGGCCGAATGAATTTAAGAAAACAAACATTCAACTATGTGCTGTCTACAACAGATTCACATTAGTTTTAAGAACACACGTAGGCTGAAAGTAAGGAGATGGAAAAAGATATTTCACGTACATAATAACCAAAAAAGGGCAGAGTGGCTAACATATATGAGACAAAATAAACCTTGAGTCAAAAACTGTGACAAGAGACAAAGAAGATCATTATATAATAATAAAAAGGTCATTCAGGAATATGTAATAATTATAAATATATATGCACCCAACACCAGAACACCTAAATATATAAAGCAAACAATGACAGATCTGAAGGGAGAAATAGACAACAATACAAAGGTAGTAGGAGACTTTAATACCCCATTTTCAGTAATGGATAGAACATCTAACAGGAAATCAATAAGGAAATAGTGGAATTGAACAACACTATTGATCAAGTGGACCTAACAGACATACAGGATATTCCACCCAATAACAACAGTATACACATTCTTCTCAAGTGCACATGTAGCAATTCTCCAGGATAGATCATACATTAGGTCACAGAAAAAGTCTTAACAAATTTAAGAAAATTGAAATTATACCAAGTATCTCTTCTGACTACAATGGAATAAAACTAGAAATTAATAACAGAAGAAAAACTGAAAAATTCACAAATATGTATAAATAAAACAATATATTCTCCAACAGCCATAGGGTCAAAGAAGAAATCAAAAGGGAATTTAGAAAATATCTCCAGACAAAGTAAAGTGAAAACAAAATATACTAAAACTTATGGGATGCAGGAAAAGCAGTAATAAGAGGAAAGATCATAGCAATTAATGCCTACATTGAAAAAGAATTATCTTAAATAAACAACCTAATTTTATACCCTACAGAACTAGAAAAACAAGAATAAACCAAGACCAAAGTTAGCAGAAGGAGGAAAATAATAAAGATTAGGGTCGAAATAAACAAAATATAGAAGAGAAAAACAATAGAAAGATCAACAAAATTAATTTTTTTGAAAAATAAACAAAATTGACAAACCTTTAGCTAGACTAAGAAAAAAAGAGAGAAGACTCAAATAAGTAAAATTATAAATGAAAGAGTAGACACTATGACTGATGCCACAGAAATAAAAGGGATCATAAGAAACTATTATGAGCAATTATATGCAAACAAATTGGATAACCAAGAAGAAATGGATAAACTCCTAGAAACATACAGCCTGCAAAGACTGAATCATTAAGAAATAGAAAACCTGAAAAGACCAATAACAAATAAGGAGACTGAATCAGTAATCAAAAATTTCCTGATAAAGAAAAGCCCAGGACCAGTGGTTTCATGGGTGAATTCTACCAAACATTTAAAGAATTAACACCAGTCCTTCTCAAACTCTCCCAAAAAAGTTAAAGAGGCAACACTTCCCAACTCATTTTATGATGGCAACATTATATTTATATCAAAGCCAGACAAAGACACACAAGAAAAGAAAGCCACAGGCCAATATCCTTGATGAACACAGATGTGAAAATCCTCAACAAAATACTAGAAAACTGAATTCAACAACACATTAAAAGGATCACACCCCATGAACAAGGGGCATTTATCCCTAGAATGCAAGGATGTTTCAGTATATGCAAATAAATTAATGTGATACATCATATTAAAAGAATAAAGGATAAAAACCACACAATCATCTCAATAGATGCAGAAAAAGCATTTGACAAAATTTGACATTTTTTCATGATAAAAACTCTCAATAAACTAGGTATAGAAGGAATTTACCTCAGCATAATAAAGGTCATATATGAAAATCCCACAGCAAACATCATAATCAATGGTGAAAAACTGAAGATTTCTCCTCAAAGATTAGGAACCAAATGAGGCAAGGATGACAACTCTTGTCACATCTATTCAACATAGTACTGGAAGTCTTAGTCACAGAAATTAGGCAAGAAAAAGAAATAAAAGATATCTAAGTCAGAAAGGGAGAAGTAAAATTATCTCTGTTTGCAGATGACATCATCTTATATGTCATAAATTCTAAAGGCTCTGTAAAAACTGTTAGAACTAATAAATGAAATCAATATAGTTGCAGGATGTAAAATAAAAGTATAAAGTCAGTTACATTTCTATAAATTAACAATGGCTGTCTGGAAAAAAATTCAGAAAACAATCCCATTTACAATGATATCAAAAAGAACAAAATACTTAGGAATAAACTGAATCAAGAAAGTGAAAGACTCATATACTGAAAACTACAAAATATTGATGAAAGAAACTAAAGGAGACACAAATAAATGGAAAGACATTCTATGTTTATGGATTAGAAATTTTAATATTGTTAAAATGTCCATACCACCCAAAGCAATCTACAGATTCAATGCAATCCCTATCAAAATCCAATGGCAAGTTTTACAGAAATAGAAAAACAATCCTAATAATCATTTGGAACCACAAAATACCTTCAAATAGGTAAGCAATCTTGAGCAAAAAGAACAAGGCTGGAGGCATCAGACTCCTTGACTTCAAAATATACTACAAAGCTGCAGTAATTAAAACAGTATGGTACTGGCATATAAACAGACATATAGATCAATGGTACAGATTAATAGTCTAGAAATAAGCCCATGCATATGCCATTAATCAATCTTTGATAAGGGTGCCAAGAAGACACAATGGTGAAAGAATCACCTCTTCAACACTGGTATTGGGAAATCTGAATTTCACATGCAAAAGAATGAGATTGACCATTATCTTACACTGTACACAAAAGTCAACTCAAATTAGGTTGAATATTTAAATGGAAGACCTGAAATCTGAATTTCACATGCAAAAGAATGAGATTGACCATTATCTTACACTGTACACAAAAGTCAACTCAAATTAGGTTGAATATTTAAATGGAAGACCTGAAATCTGAATTTCACATGCAAAAGAATGAGATTGACCATTATCTTACACTGTACACAAAAGTCAACTCAAATTAGGTTAAATATTTAAATGGAAGACCTGAAACTGTAAAACCCCTAGAAGAAAACATAGGGTGAAACTTCCTGATATTGATCTTGGCAAAGATTTCTTGGATATGACACCAAAAGCACAGGCAACAAAAGCAAACGTAGACAAGTGGGACTACATCAAACTAAAAAGCTTCTGCACAGCAAAGAAAGCAATCAACAAAGTGAAAAGGCAGTCTACGGAATGGGATAAGTTATTTGCAAACCACATATCTGATAAGGGGTTAATATTCAAAATGTGTAAGGAACTCATAACTCAATAGCAATAAAAAATTTCAAAATTTGGCAAAGGAATTGAATAGATATATCTCTAAAGAAGGCATAAAAATGGCCAATAGGTATATATAAAAAGGTGCACATATCACTAATCATCAGGGAAATGCAGATGAAAACCACAATCAGATATCATCTCACACCTGTTAGGATCACCATTATAAAAATACCACAAACACCAAATATAACAAGTATTGGCAATGGTGTAGAGAAAAGGAGACAAGGGAACCCTTTTACACTGTTGGTGGGCATGTGAATTAGTATGGCTATTATGGAAAACAATATGGAGATTCCACAAAAAATTAAAAATAGAATTACTATAGATTCACATGGTAATATAATATAATCCAGCAATCCCACTTCTAGGTATATATACAAAAGAATTGAAATCAGAATCTTGAAGAGATATCTGTACTTCCACATTCATTGCAGCATTATTCACAATAACCAAGATAAGGAAATAACCTAAATGTTCCCTGATGGATGAATGGATAAACAAAATGTGATATATACATACAATGAAATATTATTCAGCTTTTAAAAAAGAAGGAAGTCCTGTAATATGCAACAACATGGACAAACCTGGAGGACTTTATTCTAAATGAGATAGGCCAATCACAGAAGGACAAATACTGCATGATCCCACTTATATGGATTATCTAAAATATTCAGACTCATAGAAATAAAGAGCAGAATGGTGGTTGCCAGGGGCTTGGGGGGAAATGAGGGTTGCTGTTTAAAGCATAAAAATTTCAGTAATACAAGATGAATAAGTTCTACAGATCTGCTGTGCAACATTGTGCCTATAGTTAACGATACTGTGTTGTGCACTTAAAAATTTAAGAGGATAGATCCCAAGTTAAGTGTTCTTACCACAATAAGAAAAAAGACTAATGCATTAAAAAGAATTATTAGTTTATGTTTTGGGACACACAATGCATAAAGATGTAATTTTGTGACATCAACAACTGAAGGGGGTGGGGACAGAGCTGTAAAGGAGCAGAGTTTTTATACATTTTTGAAGTTAACCTGTATGAATTCGAATTAGAGTGTTATAACTTTAGGATGTTAAATGTAATCCCTATGGTAACCACATAGAAAATGGCTATATAATATACACGAAAGGACATGAGAAAGAAGTTTAAATGTCTCACTATAAAAAATCAACTGAATGCACAAGAAAAAACAGTAATGCAGGAAACAAGGGACAAAAAAAGCTATATGGCATATAGAAAACAAATAACAAAATGACAGAAGTAAGTACACATACAATGAAATATTTTTCAGCCTTAAAAAGGAAGGAAATTGTGATATACTATAACACAGAGGAGCCCCGAAAACATCACGCTAAGGGAAATAAGCCAGTCACAGTAAGACAAATACTGTATGATACTTATATGAAGTACTTAGAATAACCAAAATCAGAGGGACAGAAAGTACAGTTTTGGATGCCAGGGTATGGGAAGAGAGCGGAGTTATTGTTTAATGGGTGCAGAGTTTCAGTTTTGCAAGAAACAATTCTGGTGATGGATGGTGGTGATGGGGCCCAACAATGTGAATGTAGTTAATACCACTTAAAATGGTTAAGATAGTAAACTTTATGCTATGTATATTTTACCACAATAAAAAAAAAAGAAACAAAATTGCAAATCAAGAATGTTTCCCCCTTTCTTGAAACTTCAATAGCTTTCTGCTGTACTTAGGATATAAGCTAAATTAAATCCCATAGCCCCTGGAGCCCTTTGGAATCTGGCCCTGCTTTTTCTCCTATCTTATCTCTGCCTGCTTGACCTTCATTCTCTGGCCTGTTTTTCTGCTTTCTAACACATTGCTCTCATTTCAACTTCAGGGCCTTGGTACTTGCTGCTCCCACTGCCCAGAATGCTCTATATTTTTTCACTCGATATGCTCATTCTTGCCATTTGTACCCGTGGTCAAATGTGACCAACCTCTCTGGGAGGCTCTTCTTCATAGCAGTTATCTGAAACCATCTCAGACATTCACTTGTTTTCCTGTTTATGTTTGTTTCTTTCCTATAGGACATAAGCTGTACAAAAGCAAGTGCCTTGTCTACTTTTCACACTGATTCCCTGGCACTAGAACATTGTTGATATTTAGTGTTTGTTGAATGAATGAATATTTTCATATAATTGCATTTATAAGAAGGTCTTTCTTTGGGTTTCAAAACTGAACAACTGGACTAGGTCCATCTTTCCATTAAAAACCAAGACTCTGAAGCTCTATGAAGTCCTAAACATGAATTTGACCTCCAGGGAGTCTGTGAACCTTTTGCAGTTGTTATGCTAGAGTATTGCATAAATGTGTGTTTATTTTTCTTGCTAGGAGGTTTGTAGCTTTCCTCAGTTACTTGATGAAGCCTGTGTCTAAAAGGTTAGAAACCACCATGTTATTTTTCTGTCATTTCCTAGCATTCGGAATTGCAGAGAGAAGGTTTCCTTCCTTTGTGGGTAACCAGGTTATCAGACTTGGTGTGTTGCAGAAAAGAGGCTGAGTGGACTGCCTTTATTGTCTGCTTGGTGCTGATATAATCCCCCTTCCAGTTCTACGTCTGCAGCGTGGGTTGATGTCTCGGCAATTCCACTTCCCACTGTCTGGCAAACACTTATCTAGTGCAGTGATTTTAAATTGCTTGTTCTTTTTGTCAAGAAATCTATTTTTATATGAAGAATTATGCAGAAGCCAGTTATTGCAAATAGGTAAAAGCAGACCTGCCTTGACTGAGTTTGGGAGATGTACCGAGCCTGTCCTTTGACTTGCACTTTCTCCCTGCAGTGGGCCCTGAGATGGCTATGGGGAACCTCAGGACTCCTGGGAGCACATTTAAAAAACACTGACTTTGCAGGATCGAGATGGGCTCTTCTGCCTTACCACCTCCCCCCCCCCACCTCCCACCCTGGTCCTTTTAAATGATAAAGAAGAGAAGAATCTATGGTGCTACCAAGGCCCTACCTGTCCCTACTTCTACCTAGAGCATGTCATGGATAGGGACCCTACTTTCTAGAATGCAGAGAGCCCACAGCCCCTTCCTCTTCTGTGTTACCTTCTGAGTAACGCAGTCCCAGTCTGTAAATGGATATAGGTAGAAAGGTGCCGCTGGAGGTGTAAAGGCAAAACCCTAACTCTACCTGCCTCCCAGAGCATCCTGCAGAGCCTGGGAGTGGCTGTTGTTTTCTGATATCCTGCAGCTCTGAGCAGGGGCAGACAGCAGGAGAGGGAGGGCAAAGTCTCTTCTCAACCTGCCTGTACAGAAAAGAGTTAACATAGCAGACCTAAAATGCTACCCTTGAAAAGCCCTGCTTGGATGTTTGGCCCTTGCCTGTTGTCTGGGAACTTAGATTTGGTGAGAGTTCCCACCACAAACTGATAAGAGTGACTCACTGTGCTTAAACTCTTGGTGCCAACAATATGGTTTATACTGAGCACCTGCTTTCTATCTGAGAGTCTGCAATTGGGGTATGTGCCAGGCAGTAGGTAGCCTATGGGAACATCCCCCAACAAAACCCCTGGGCACTGAGTCTCTAACAGACTTCCCTGGTTGGCAACATTTTACACGTGTTATGACAACTTGTTCCTGGTATTAAGTGCATCTTATGTGCCCACCCCCCCGAAAGAACCCTTGGAGGCTTGTGCCTGGTTTTCTCTGACTTCATGCCATGTGCCTTTTCCCTTTGCTGATTGTGTTTGGTATTCTTTCATTGTAATAAATCATAGCCCCAAGCACCACTATATGCTGAGTTGTGAGTCCTCCTAGTGAATCATCAAAACTGGGGATGTTTTTGAGACATCCCGACACACTGCCACTTCCAGACTAGCAGAGCTCTTGGTTTCAGAGGACAGAGTGCTTATAAACCACCAATTATTTTTTTCTGACAAGCTCCATAGGCCTTGGGGATGGTGGGCATGCTCCCAGATTCTGGAAAAAAGTTGCTATTCTCAATCTCTGTGATTATGTGATTTATTTTTATTTTTTTCTGATATTTCCATATGTTTTTTTTTATCAGAAAGGAAAGGCTGTATCATGGACTTATGGCATTAACACTGTGGAAATCACAATTTTGGGCATCTCATATTCTAAAATTTTGATAGATGAGACAATCTGGTTCATGTTTGCTATTTTGTTTTTATTTCTTATAGTGGGTTGAATAGTGGCTCCCAAAAGATATGTTCGAGTCCTAACCCCCAGTGCCTGCTAATGTGACCTTATTTGAAAACGGTCTTTGCAGATAATATTAAGAATCTTGAGATGAAATCACTCTGAATTTAGGGTGGGCCCTAAGTCCCATGACAGATTGTCCTTATAAGAGAGGGAAGGCCATGTGAATGCAGAGACAGATAGGAGTGATATGTTTACAAGCCAAGGAATGCCTAGAATTGCACCAGAAGCTGGAGAGAAGCACAGAATGGATTCTCCCTCAGAGTGGCCAGAAGGAACCAAACCTGCCGACACCTTGATTTTGAACTTCCAGAGCTGTGGAGAATAGATTTCTACTGTTTAAAGCTACCTAGTTTATGGTAATTTGTTATGGCAGCCCTAGGAAACTAACACTATTCTTGATGTTTGGAATAATCCCTGGTAGAAGAGAAAAGAGGGGAGCTCCTACTTGGAGGAAAGGAGATTTGGGCGAAGTGTGGGAAGGTGTGAGCAACTGTTTGAGAGAGT
This sequence comes from Galeopterus variegatus, assembly GCF_000696425.1. Taxonomy (NCBI): domain Eukaryota; kingdom Metazoa; phylum Chordata; class Mammalia; order Dermoptera; family Cynocephalidae; genus Galeopterus; species Galeopterus variegatus. The sequence continues at coordinate 36,003 of NW_007730016.1, forward strand.
ATGAATGAGCCCCATGTGGTGATTGACCCCCACGAAGTCTAGTCTCCGCCTTGTTCTAAACCTCATGTTCTTGAATGCTAGATGTTCTGGGCACCCTAGACCTTTCCTTTGTTATTGCCTTTCATTTGGGCGCAGAGATTCTGCAATTCTGGTCTACCTGGGGCATCTGACTTCAAATGCAAACCCGGTCCTCAGAACCTCAGAGAACTCTAAGGAAGGGCATAGCTGCTTGAGCAGAAGGAAAAGCTTGTTGTTTTAGTCCATTTTGTGTTGCAATAACAGAAATACCTGAGACTGGGTAATTTATAAAGGAAAGAGGTTTATTTGGCTTGCAATTCTGGGACAGCTGCATCTGGCATGGGCCTCAGGCTGCTTCTACTCATGGTGGAAAATGGCAGGCAGCCAGGGGGTACGAGCAGATTACATGGCAAGAGGAAGCAAGAGAGAGAGAGAGAGAGAGGAGGTGCCAGGGTCCTATAAACAACCAGCTCTCACAGGAACTAATAGAGCGAGAACTCATACTTACCCCTCCTCCCCCAGGGAGAGCATTAATCCATTCGTGAGGGATCCGCCCCCATGACTGAATCAGTTTCCAACATTGCCACATTGGAGATCAAATTTCCACCTGAGTTTTGGAGGGGACAACACATCCAAACTCCATTACTTGTTATAACCCCCTATTACCTAGCCCCATCTGCCACCCCAGGCAGGCTCCTCAGTATGCACTCTTGACATCCAGGCTCTTAAGGCAGAAGTCTCTCTGTTGGAGTATGGTAGACAGCCAGGAGAAAGGGGAAGACCCTTCTTGCTCCATGACTCATGGGCTCTTACTTCTCAGTAGAGCCCTGCAGACTTTAGGGCCACCCAGTACAGAAAGGGATGGATGCAATGGCAGGTGCCTGTCTTGGACTCATTCTAGATGGCTGGCCTTTATGTGGTCTTTAAGAGTTGCCTTCTTAGGGAAGGCTGGAACTGCAGGGTCAGTCCTTCTTGACCCGGGTGGTTGAGAGATGCCCGACTGGGCGTGGAGACTTCATGGCTTTACTATTCTGTTTCTTGATGTTGTGGACATTGGTTAAGACTCAGCAATTAGGTCTTTTTTTAGTTGTCACAAAGGCAAGGTGACCATCAGCAATTGATCAGCGACCCCTTTATTCCTTATTAGAAATCTTCTGATGCTCAAACTCTGGAATTCTTCTGTCCTTTTTCATATTTGCCCAAAGGTTTTCCTTGCCTTTGTTTGTCCACAGAGGCCTTTGAATATTCTGGCCCCTGTGTCATATTCATGTCCTCAAACGGGATTCCTTGACCCCATGGCAGATACTTTTAGTTCTCTCCCCAATATCCATTCTCCCTGTATTCCTTACTACTGGAATCTGTGCTTTTTTGAAAGGCACCAATGTGCTTAGCTATAACAAATATGTTTCCCAGTTTTTCTTCTACCAAAGTGGCCAATGATATATAAGTTGAAGTCACTGGTTGAAACTTCCGAGGAAGCCTTATGAAAGGACTGACCTAGCTGGGGATGGTGCCATTTTAGCTCTGACCGTTGTCCTCTTTATTATGGCTTAGAACACAAAATTGCGCATGCAGTCATCCTGGACCATGAAGCCATTCTTGAGGATGGCTGCCATGCACGAAGGACAGTGGCACAGAGAGGTGAAGAAGGCTAGGTCCCCAGTGACTCTGGGCTTCCTTTCCAGTCCTGGATCTGGATCACCAATTTCTACATCTATTTTCCTTCAGTGAAAAATATCTTCTTTAAACACTGCTATTTAAGTTTTCTATTTTATGCAGCAAAACTTAATCCTAACTGTGTAACCCTCCTGTTTGTCTAGAATGGAATATTTTGATTATATTTGTCTTTTCCTCATTTTCATTTGCCTAACACAGGGAAATCAATTTCATAATCATACAATGGATAATTAACATTCCACTAATATTGTCAAGTATATGATTGCATATAAAGTGTTCCACAATCCCAGCTAATAACCATGTACCAATAAAAGGATGCAAATGAAATAAACAGTATGTGTGTGTGATTCCCAAGATAATTACATCCCATTTAGTTATTAAGTTTCTTCTTCAAAAGTTTAATTTCGTTAAGAAGATTTATGATGTTGGAATGCCACCTATGTTACCATCTGGCTCCCCATAGCTGCCTGTCAGTACTAAAAGTTCAAAGTGGAGCCATCTGGGCCATTTCTAAAATAAGTCTTTGCCTTTTTTGACAGAACCGTCACTCAACTTAGAGGCTCTTCCTGGGATTTTGCCTGCTGCATGTATTTTTGTGGCTTATAGGATAAAGGATCAATTACTACCTATAAACTTTTCTCACAATGAATATAAATGAAAGATTGTCATTGCCAAATGTATCTGGTCTTTATGACTTACAAATTGAAATGGAATGAATCAGGGACCATAACATGGAAGATGGATTCAAAGAATAAAAAATCTTTATGCTTCTTTTTTGAAACCTTTGTTTAAAAATAACTCTTGTATTAATTCACTGGAAATTAAAAAATGACAGTGGGAATTTATTCCTTTTCCATTTTCTTCCCATCCCCATTCTCTAATTGATCATTCCTCTTTAGTGAGCCATAACATCCAAAAGCCACCATCCACATTTATATTACTTTTTGCAGTGATTTCTGTCACATGAGTAGAAATTCCTGTGTCCTTCCACAGTTGCTTAGCTGTAAGTTGCCTAGTTGTTATTTTGTTTTTTGTTAAAGCATTAAAAGATAAAAGAAAACTCAAGGAAAATCACCCCCCCCCAAAAAAAAATTACAGGGAAAAGAAGATGACTCTGTTTAATTTCCCTAAATTGGAAGGTTTATAAAATAAATTACCTTACAACAATTATAATTTAATAAAAATTAAACTGCTAATAGGTCCCAAACATAAAGAACACACTAAGGGAACATGTTTGCTATGAATCAGTTTCATGGTGGTATCATTTTTAGATTTTCCCCTTGAGTTGAGAGGGCAGCTGTTAGAAAAAGCGTGTGGGTGTGGCCAGTCCCCTGATGAGCCCATCAACCTGCTAAGCACTCACAGGTGATTCCAGCACTTCTCTTTTTGTTCGATACAAGAGATTCATGCAAATGGTCAGTGGAAATTAGGTAGGAAGGAGAAATGAAAGGTCCATAGTTTGAGACACATTTCCCTTCAAAATAATGGGTGATCACTTATATTGTTTCTTTGCTTCTCCTGAATGGAACAAGCTTCAAAGTGACATTAACATCTTTTTGAGGATGTGATGCCTTTGAGGTTGACAGAAAATGCTCCTTTTTCAGGAGGCTGTGATGTTCATGTGTCTCTGAGGCCCTGCCACGCCTCCGCCATGTTCCATTTGTTCAGCCTGGGTGCCTGCAAACCCTCCAGCAGCTACTGCATTCTGGGCATTCATCTTGTTGCTGGGACATCATCAGATTTAGGGCCTTAACAGTTCTTCGTGGCTCTGCCAGCTGGGCAGATTGCATTAGGGGCTGGAGCCCCAGGCATGATACTTCTGTTTCTGCAGTGCCTCAGTTATGGATGTTGTGTTCCTGTCCAGCAGGCTTCAGCAAAGATGAGTATGTCTCTTTTTCGCTTTTTTCATGTACAACTGGCCACTTTCAAGGGCTTTCTTCAGTAATCTATATCTTAACGCCATGCCTGGGCTCTACAGCTAGGTGCCTGAGCCTAGCTTTGAAAACTGAGAAATAGCTGCTCCTAGTCCTGACCTTTGTGATCCCTCGTGGTAGAACAAAGACCTTGGCACCCCCATGAAGCAACTGAACTTTTTTTTGTATTTTGAAAATGACTTATTCGGTGTAGCTATTGAGTTAAATTTTAAGATGACATGTGATGTTTAAAATGTTCTCCTCTGTGGGGCAAGCAGGCTAGTCCCTGAATAGTTTTGCTTTTGTACTCAGGGGCTGAAGGAAATTGTTTATCTTCTGAGCCTGTGCTTGGGTGACTTCAGTCAGCCTCTGGATCTTGGGGGGAGATTAAAGAAGCCCACTGGGATAGAATGTTCAAGAAATCACTATCAAAATTGTTGGTGATACAAAATGGACACATGTAAAACAATTTGGAAGGAAGCAATAGATGCCAAAATGTAAGCATTGACTGTAGAGAAACCCATTTCCAAGCATGGACTGGGGTAGCAGGGAAGAATATAGAGGAAGTGAAGCTTGAAAAGTAATAGGAGATGTGGGATGGTATTTATGGAGTGGACAGTAATCTGGGTAAAGTTCAGAGGCAAGAATGAACAGCATGCCCCTGTGTGTAACCTGGGGATTGTCAGCATCAGCAGCTTCATAGACTGTGGTGGGAGATGACACAGGGATATTCCATAACAGGGGGAGGGAGGTCAGATGTCTTTGGGAAGAGAGTACTTCTTTGGCAGCAAAGGAAATGTCGTAAGAGAGAGAAGAAAGTAAGAGAACAGTACAAAGGGGAAAAGATGGTTACTGCAGTGAGAGGAAACAACTTGGTTCATTTCCCTAAGCCCAGCAGGTGTTCAGGTCATGTGATGTGAGTTTCACAGTGAAGAGGCGGAGCACAAAGCTGACTGATGGGGGTAGCATTCCCAGCAGGGCATGAGGCAGGGCAGCCATGGGCAACCCCTATGTCAGAGCACAGGGAAGTCTCTGCAGCATGGAGGTGGTCTCATTGGAGACACTTCTCCACCACTCATACACGCACACCGCAGGCCTCAGAATAAGCAACATCACAAATGCCACCAGCTTCAGAAACCAGCCACTGCATTCACGTTGTGTTAGGTTAATTCAACTTATTACTATAAATGTGTAAGAGTTTGCCTCCAATGCTTTATATATTCTCAGGAATCTAGGTAGGGAAAAGAATTATTTAAAAATCAGATCTGAGGAAATTAAATGACTGTGGTCATTCAACTCATAAATGAGGGGTTGAGACTGGAGCCCTTGGCTGATATACTGAGGGTGAGGTGTTGACCACTCCAGGCAAATCATGGAGGCAGAGCAAATGGGATGCAAGAGATAAAGTCTAAGGGAAGTTGTCAAGGTGGAACCTGTAGGACTTTGTAAATGACAGAATATGATTATGTAGGAGAGGCAGGCTTTGAAGATAATGCCAAGCTTTAAAGCACAGATACGGAGAGAATGGAAGTCACTTTGGTTGGAAGATAATAAATTTAACATTTCTTAACTTAAAAAAGGAAAAGCTCCTAACCAGGTTTAAGAGGCAAAATATACTGATTATAAAGATTCAAGTGATGCAGAAAATTACAAAGAAAAAATAAAAAATTAACATGATTCTAACACACATCAGTAAAAATTGATTACATTTTGGTTCACACATTTGCAGACATAAACATGCTTGCTTATGTATATTTATGAACATATTTAGAAAAATCATTAACTGTTGTACATGCATAAGAAATGGAGGTACATGTGAGGTGTTCATTTATTCAAAAAGCATGTACTAAGTACCTGCCACTTTGCAGGCAGCGGACTAGGGGCAGAGTACAAATGTTGATGCGTTAAGTGACTGTTCCCTTCCTCAGGGAGCTTAAGGGCTGATGAGGAAACTTCTCATCTATAAGACACCAAGTGGAAATGTGGAATTAGAGCTGAGTGAGGTGCAGATTTGGGGGATATAGGCCAGGAGCAGCAGTGATGGCCTGAGAACAATGGCTTTTCTGAGAAAGAGACACTGAGAGATGAGGACTGAGATCAGGGGAGGCCCGGATGGTGAGTGGAGGAAGGACCTTGTGGGGAGGGAGAGGGGAAACGACCTGAAGAGGTGCATGCAATGACTTAAAGTTAGATTAACACGCCACACAGAGGATGACTTGCAAAACAGAAGATGGGGTGTATTTGGAAAGCACAAGGAAGGACACTTGGAGAGGTAATGACAATGTTGGTGAGGAAGTGGCGTGGGAGACAGCTTCCTCAGGAGTCAGGATGGCAGGCAGTCGGTCTGCCGCCACCTGCCTGGACTCGGTGCCAGGGGTAGGTTTGGAACTTCAGGCTCTTACTCTCTTCATCCCTCTCAGCTTTGTCGTGCTCGGCCACTGTCTACAATGCAAGTCTCTGGTTACCCCTCTTCTGTGCTCTGGTCCTTGATACCCCTATATCCTCCTATGTCCTCAGTCTCTTCATTGAAAGTTTCCTTCTCTTCTGTGACCATAAATAAACCGCCTCCCACCTGTGAGGTGGCACTTCTTTCCCCTCCATCCTGCAGGTCATGGAGCAAGGAGGCTGGGAAAACACCCTTCTTCCAATCCATCATTTTTCACCTTCCTATAAAGCAGGAGATACAGACTGGTGGTCAGTGGGTCAAAGATGGTTTGCTAACATTTTGGGCCATACAATATTTTATGAATTTTAGCCAATTTTTCATAAATGGGATATTTCATATAAAAAGGGGGATTTTGTGGCTTCCTTTGAAGAAAACCAGGAGTTTGGATGACACAGGTCTTACATTCCTGCAGTGCAACAGCTAACTCAGGAGAGTGGAAGTGACTCTTTAGCTCAGTACAGTCCCCACTGTGCACCCAACATGCTCAATGCTCTCCCCTGGCCTGTCCAGCTGGGTACGTGTGGATCCACGGCTAATGTCTTTAATCCTGTTCAACATTGACTATTGTAGTGCTCTTAATCCTGTTTGTGATGCCAATTGTAAAGCTACTCAACCACGACTGTGCCAGTTGTGGTGCTCTTTTACCTGCCGGTAATCCTGTACTGATTGGGCCAATTGTTGAGCTAGGGCTGGGTCTGGAGCTCCCAGACCCCTCAAGCCCATTCACACACTGGGTCACAAACACTTCATATGCCAGGCTGGGTCCCCAGACCCTTCACGCAGGTCTATGAGCTAGGTAACCAGCCAAAAGGTCCTTGGAACCACAAGTTGGAAAGCATGGCCATGCAGGGTAGATGCCCAAGGCAGATGGCCACCCACCTGCTTCATTAAAACTCCTCTCTCTCTCCCTCTCTCTCTCTGAAGAACACAAGAATAGCAACAAAACTAAAAAGATACATTGGCATGCATGCGCACTAACTACACACACACACACACACACACACACACACACACACACACACACACACGATTTGCTTACAATGGATATGCTAAACCATACCCATCAGGACCTGAGGCGAGGGCTCTGACCAGACTATTCTATTTTCCAAACAGTTTGTTACTTGCCTAGTCTTTGTGGCATTGTGTGCCTGCTCCTTTGATGTCCGTGCTTTCTTGTGACAACACTGTCATGTCATGAGCTGCCCAACAGCTCATGCTCTCGAATTCACAAAGACTTTGGAATTTGGTGCATTATTAGTATTAAAATAGTTCTTATTACACACCAGGCAGTGTTCTAAGGGCTTTACAAAGATTAGCTCCTTTAAACCTCTTAACAACTCTCTGGGGTAGGCAATAATATTACCCTTACTCTACAGACAGGGAAACTGAAGCATAGAGGTCAAGTTAGTAGCCAAACCATACATAATTTTTGACTTTACTCCAACCTGTCCAGGAACCATCAGAGTCTACAGAGATACCTATCTCATACCCCAGCAGCACTTTCTCATCTTCAGTGAGCTTTTCTGTTCAATCTCAGTCACTGACATCTGGACACACTGGACCTTGTCAACATCAATAGTGGACATACCTTTGATGTTTGAACTCTGAATCTCACTCTGTGGCTACAGCCACATATCTTTCTAGTCTTTAATCCAATATTCAACCTCATAGAACTCTTTATGCCCTTAAATGCACCATTTTTACCTGGTCTATCAGCCCCTTTTCTTGCTTCATTTTTTGCCCCTTACCAAGACTGCTCCTTCCCATGGTGGTCCCATGAGCCACTTTATCACTAATAACCACAGCTGTCATATACCCCCTTTCCAACATGCTTGTCATGGTGACAACTTCAATCAGTTCTACAGTCCACCTTCTCTGTCTTCTTAGACTGGTGAGAAAACACGAGACCATAAACCTAAAATTTCCTGTTTCAACTGGGCTTTGAGCACCTCCTGCACTTGCTTATTCAGCAAATATTTATTGAGTGCCCGCTGTGTGTCAGGCACTGAGCCAGGCAATATGATATGTGAGTGAACAAACCAGGCAAGAATTCCTGCCTGTGTGGAGCTAATATTCTAGAGGGGACATATATATAACAAATAAAAAAATAAAATGTGCAGAATGTAAGATGGTGAGCATGTTACGGAGAAAAATGGGATAGGGAAGTGTACGAGGAGGGCTAGGGAATAAATAAAACTTTGAAAAATGGCTCACTGAGGAGTGGTTGAGTGAGAATTGAAAAGCTGAGTGTGCCGTGCGGGCAATCTGGGGGAAGAGAAATACAGGCAAGGGAATCACCGAGCACAGAGGTCCCGAGGCAGGGGAATGACTGAACTATTTGAAGAATAGCCGCCTTGTCTAAAATGGAATGAGGGAGGTGGCTGAGAGCAAGAGATGAGGTCAGAAAGGTAACAAGGGCATTTTGTGCAGGGCCTTGTCATGCATCGTAAGGAACTTTCATTCTACTCTTAGATGCAAAGTCATTTGTAGAACTTTGAGCAGAGGTGTGATATGATGATCTGATTTATTTTTAAAAAGGATTGTTTGGGCTGCTATGTTGAAAATAGTATTGGGGGAAGGGGCAAGGGTTTGAAAGAAGGAGACCTGTTAGAGGGTCATTGCAACAATCCAGGGTAATGCTTTAGTCTAGGGTCTAGGGTGGGGTGAAGATAGTGAGGATTTTTCCAACAGGGAATATGGTTTACATGTTGAGTTAAGAGTATTTTCTTGTGTGGATGTATGAAAGGAAGAGGAATCTAAGATAAAGCCAAGTATTTTGGCCTAAACACTAGGAAGGATAGAGTTACCACTAACTGAGATGAGAAAGACTGAGAAAGGGCAGGGTCTGGTGGGGACTTCGGGAGTTGAGTTTTAGAACTGTAGAGTCTGATGATTTTACTTTCTTTTTTTTCTTTTTGGTAGCTGGCCGGTACAAGGATTGAACCCTGGACCTTGGTGTTATCAGCACCATGCTCTAACCAACTGAACTAACTGGCCAGCCCAGAGTGTGGTAATTTTAGATGTTCGAATGGATTCCTTGAGAAAATTCCAAGCCTGGAGTTGGGGGAGAGATTCTTGTGATAAATATAAGTTTGGGAGATAGAATTTAAAACCACGAGACTGGATGTTGTCACTAAGGGAATGAGAGTAAAGAAGAGAAGAGTCCCAAGGACTGAGCCCCCATGGGCACTTGAACTTTTAGAGACCACGGAGTGAAGGGGGAACCTATGAGAGACACTGAGGAAGAATGACCAATGAAGTAGAAGGAAAACCAGGAGAGTGTGGGGTTCTGGAAACCATGTGAAGAAAGCGTTTCGAGGAGGAGAGCCCCCATGTCAAATGCTGCTGACAGGTTAAATTAGAAGAGGACTGAGACTTAGTCACTAGATTTTGCAATAAGGAGGTGACTGGTCATAGCAGTTTCAGTGGAGACAAAAGCCTGATTGGAGTGGGCTTAAAAAAAGAGGGGAAATGGAGTACTGATAATGTGCTGCTACATGAATGAACCTCAGAAACATTATTCTAAGCAGAAGGAGCCACGTGTAAAAGGCCCACATATAAATACAATTGCACTTATATGTAATAACTAGAATAGGCAAATCTGTACAGACAGAATGTGGATTAGTGCTTACCAGAGTCTGGGGGCAGGAGGAAATGATGGAGTGACTGCTAATGAGCATGGGGTTTCTTTTTGGGATGGTGAAATGTTCTAGAATTAGTGGAACGATTGAATAAGCTTGTGAATATACTAAAACCACTGAATTATACACTTTAGAATGGCGAATTTTATAGTATGTGAATTATATCTCAATGGAAAAAAATAATGGGAGAAGAGGAATTGGGGACAATGTATAGAGACAACTCTTTCAAAGAGTTTGTCTGCAAAGAGGAGCAGAGAAGCAGAATGGTGGATCGACTGAAGGGGTTATAGAATAATGATGGGACCGTGAAGGCAGAGTGAAGGGTTTCAGGAGTCAGGGAGGAGGAGACGAGGTCGGTACTGGCTGTGGAAATCTCGATGGGGCATGAGAGTTCAGAGCATGAGGGGTGACTTGGGGGTCCGGCTGGGCTGTGGTGGTACCTGATGAAATCAGGCACGAGGACATAAATGACAGTCAGCAGTGTGTGTCTGTGGGTGTGGTCTTCCCTGGTGCTCCCTGGTTCTTGATTAATCTCTGTTTCTGCTCATGCTGCTTCCTCTTCCTCACTACCCTTCATACCCTTCTGCACCTGGCCAGCTCCTGCTCGTTCATCAGTTAGGCAGCCTTTACTGACCCCCGCTCAGTACTCCCCTAACACCTTGTGAAAAACTCTGTTAAAGCTCTTACCACTTTAATTGCTATTACCTGTTTATATACGTCTCTATAAACAGACTACATTCCCTGAGAACAGGGCTGGTCTTATTTATCTTTGTGTTCTCTGTGCTTAGCACAGTGCTTAGAACATGGCATGCGAAAGATACCTGTCTGTTGCAGCAGCTATGGAAAACAGTATGGGATTTCCTCAAAAAATTAAACGTAGTGATACCATATAATGCAGCAATCCCACTTCTGGGTATATATTCAAAAGAATTGAAATCCGTATGTTGAAGAGACATCTGCACTCCCATGTTCACTGCAGCACTATTCACAATAAATAGCTGAGATATGGAAACAACTCGTGTCCATTGACAGATGAAAGGATAAAGAAAATGTGATATTTACATACAATGGAGTATTATTCAGCCTTAAAAAAGAAGGAAATTCTATCATTGTGATAACATGGGTGAACCTAGAGTACATTATGCTAAGTGAAATAAGCCAGACACAGAAGGACAAATACTGCTTAATTCCACTTATATGAGGCATGTAAAATGGTCAGATTCATAGAAGCAGAGAGTAGAATGGTGGTTGCCAGGGGCTGGGGGAAGGGGAAAATGAGAAGGTATTGATCAAAGGGTACAAGGTTTCAGTTATTCAAGGTAAGTCTTAGATATCTACTGTAAAGCATAGTGCTGATAGTTATAATACTACATTGTATACTTAAAAATTTGCTAATAGGGTAGATCTTTTTTTTTTTTCCTTTTTGTCTTTTTTCGTGACCAGCAATGGATCGCAACACTCAGTGTCGCACCCGTACCGGACCGGGACCGGCAACGGGATCGCCACCCTCAGTGTTGCGCCCGCACCGCACTCAGCCAGTGAGCGGGAACCGGTCTCCACATGGGATCCGAACCCTCGGCGGGAGCGCCGCCGCGCTCCCAAGTGGCGCACTCTCCAGTGCGCCACCGGGCCGGCCCTAGATCTTATATTAAATGTTCTCAGCACCAAAAATAAGTAAAGAGGTGAGTGGAAACAGTTTGAGGTGATGGATATGTTTATGGCATTAATTGTGGTAATGGTTTCACAGATACATACTTATCTCCAAACTCACTAAATTGTATACATTATGTATACACAGCTCTCTGTATGTCAATCATACCTCAATAAAGTGACTTTTAGAAAAACAGTATGGTACTGTGCAATTCAAAATGTGTTAAGAGGGTAGATCTCATGTTAAGCGTTCTTAACACAAAAATAAAAACAAAACCAGAGGGGCATGAGGAAACTCTGGAAGGTGTTGGATATGTCTATTGCCTTGATTGTAGTGATGGTATCATGCGTGTTTGCATATGTCCAAATTCATCAAATCATATACATTAAATGTGTGCAGTTCTTTGTATATCAATTACACCTCAATAAAGTGGTTAAAAAGTTAAAATAATAAAAAGAAAAAGATACCCGATGCTGAACCGCACTCTACATCCTAGGGAAGAGGTACGGCTCAGTGGTTTAGCGAGGAAAAGGGAAGAACAGAAGAAGGGGCATGAAGTAGACACGTGTTGAGGAGAAGGTGAAAATAAACAGGGCCGTGGGCCAGATGATGAATCACTGTAATATCCTCACTGAGCAGGAGATAAGGCCGTCCATTGGGAATGTAACAGGAGACACTGGGAAAAAGAGAGTCTGCAGCAGCCATCGTGGAGCATGGCTTGGGGGTTAAGAGAGAAGGGATAACGGGTGGACCAGATCTGCATGGGTGGCAATTTGTGGTGTGAAAGAGAAACAGAGAAATCTTCACCTGCAGATGGAGATAGGAGTTATAGACATGGTGAAAATCAGGGAGACCAGGGAACATAGGCTCAAGCTAAAGAATGTTAAAGCTGTTGAAAATGGAAGTCTTTCTAACTTAACTGCATAACTCAGGCAATTGAGGCCCTGAGGGGGGCGGCCCCAGGTCGTAGAGGTAGTGGTAGCAGACCAGGAACTGATGAGGGTTTGTTAGAGTTTAGTAGAGAGCAACAGAAATAACAGACTCTGGCTGACTTAACACAGAAAGAGAACATACTGGATAAGGGGGGCTCTTAGCATCAAAGGGAAAGCTGAAGAACCAGGCTCAGAAAGTTGGGGACCTGGGTGCTCTGACGACCCGGGGGGAGGGAACAAATGTTATCCCTTCAGGACCCTGCTGTGGGACGAATGATCCAACCATTTCCCCATCTTCTTCTTTTTTTTTTTTTGTCTCCACTGGAGATAACTTTTTGGGAGAAAGGAGTAGATTGACTAAGTTTTAAAAGACGACTTGATAGGCTGTCTCGCCAGACTACATACAATAGGAGAGAGGCAATTTTCCCCAAAGTGGTGCTATACCAGAACGAGAATAGATGTAGAGGGATGAAAACAAAGGATATCCTATTCACTAGAGTGATGACAAGGTTATGGCGTAGTGGCTAAAATCAGGGACTCTGGAGCGAACCTTCATATTCTGCCCTAAGTATCTTGGTCAAAGTACCTATGAACACTTCATGCCTCAGTTTCTCCATATGTAAAATGGGTACAATAGAACCTACTCCATTGGGTAGTTGAGATGATTAGACAGTTAACAAATGTAAAGTGAGAGGGTCCACCAAGCAAGTGCTAGCTAAGGGCCAGCTATTATACCCATTTTTAACTGAGTGCACTCTCTGCCCACCCCACCATGCAGTTGCCTTGGTGGGCAGATTGTGGAAGTGCTTGTACTAGTCATCTACCCCCTACCCCCACCCCCATATGAAAGATAGCTGGTACAGGCTAAAGCCCAACCTCTGACTAATGATAGCAGTTCCATTCTTCAATCCTGTAGCAAAGGACGTCTGCTAGGCAACTGTGAATTAGAGGTAGCTGTGATGGGAAAACACATAGATCTTAGAGTCTGGAGTCATAGGTTCTAATCCCAGCCTTAAACTTGTTTATTCCTTAAGTTGGGCAAATTTGTTGACATTTCTGAGCTTCAGTTTACTCATCTGTAAAATGGGGATAATAATGCTCTCCTCATGAGGTTGTTGTGACATTTAAATGGAGTAATGCATGACAGTGGCATGCAAATAGTAACACGATATACAAATAATAGGTGTTTTAATCCTGGCTGTGACAGATATTCTCAGGTTGAAAACTATCCTTCCTTAATGAGAAGCCAATTCTCAACAGGTGTGGTGGACTGCAGGTGGCTAGCACGCACCAACTGCATACATCCCAGGAGGCTGGTGCTTTTGATGGGCTCTATAGAGGAGAAAAGGAGAGAGGTCCTGGTGGTCAGGATGTCCTCACCATCAGGGTTATTAAGCCCAATTAGCAAGTAGTGGCCTGGAATTGCCTAGTGGCTAGATAAATGCAATGAATTGATGGTGACAGTGCCCAGGACTCTGTTTTCCATGCACCAGAGTCACAATTGCATTGAATGTTGGAATCAAGACTGTAAGTTATTTGGTTTGTGCCAAAATTCTGTATTTAGATGGAATGTAGTTTTGATTGCCTGGTCTGTCAAGTGAAGGGGTTAGGTGGTCACTGTGTGATCTTGGGTAAGTAAGTCATTTCACCACTAGAAATCTATTTCCTTATCTGTAGAATACAAGGGAGAGACTGAGCAATCTATATGTTCTTGTGATTTCTGACCCCCTTCCTTGTTCTTTTTGAGGCACTCATCATAACTTGTGAGTACTTTGTGTATTAGTACATTTCTGTTGCTTCTTACAAAAATATTTGAAACTGGGTGATTTATAAAGAAAACAAAATTCATTCTTACAATTTCTTAGGCTGGGAAGTCCAAAGCCCTTCCAGTGGTGGCAACAGTGACCCAGGGGCCTCACATTGCAAGATGATGGAAGCAGAGAAAGCAGAGAGAGAGAAAGACAGACTCTTCTCTTCTTTTAAAGCTCTCAGAACCATGCCCCTGGCCACCATTTTTAATCCATTCACTACCGCACAGTCCTAAAATCCAATCACCTCTTCAAGGCTCCACCTTTCAATTACCATAATAGGATTTCCACCTTCTCGACAGTCACAGTGGGAACCAAGTTTCTAATACATAAAACTTGGGGGACACAATTCAAGCTTCAGGGAGTTTTGGAGGGACATAATTCAATCCACTACACTTTATTTGCTTCTTTTACTTTTTGGACCATCATACACACTTGAATACAAGTCCTGTGGAGGTGGATACCATGACTGGTTTGTCCACTGTTCTACCTGGCTAATGACTAGCATATAATAGATGCTCAATAATAATTTCATGAATAGAGAATATAGTTCTTTGGTCCAATGAAGAGGTACTATAATATTTCTGGAGGCTGGAGGATTTATGACTCTATTTTATATACACAGTCTTGATGTTTTCTGATACACATGGTATTGCTTAGCAGTGATATTAATTTGATATTTAAAAAAACCCACTTCTGAGTCAGTGAAGATACTCCATAATTCTGTGGTACATTTGTATAAGGTCAGTTTTAAAGGTAAAGATGTTTAAATTTACATGTTGGCCTGGGCCCACTTTACTGAGTACATACATGTCAGAGGACTTGGCTTCTACACGTGCCCTCAACCACTATCATTGAAGATGTTTCTTACAGTAGTCTGCCCTTATCCATGGTTTCATTTATTGCAGTTTCAGTTACTCGCAGTCAACCATGGTCTGAAAATATCAAATGGAAAATTCCAGAAGTAAACAATTCACAAGTTTTAAATTATGAGCCATTCTGAGTAGCATGATGCAATCTTGCGCTTTCCCACACTGTCCTGCTCTGTCCAGCCTGGGATGTTAATAAGCCCTTTGTGCAGTATGTTCCATGCTATATACACTACCGCCCATTAGTCATAGATGTTGTCTGCTCCTGACATCTGATCATTGTCATGGCTCAGTGATCCAGGATCACTTAAAGCAGATGATCTTCCTTGTGACACATTGTCAGAAGGTCAATTGTAGCCTAACGCTACATTACATGCCTACGTCATTCACCTCACTTCATCTCATCACGTAGGCAGTTTATCATCTCACATCATCACTATCAGAAAGATGAATACAGGACAATAAGATATATTGAGAGTGAGAGACAGAGAGAGGAAGACACAGAGACAGAGAGCATAGTCACATAACTTTTATTACAGAATATTGTTATAGTCGTTCTATTTGACTATTATTGTTAATCTCTTACTGTGCCTAATTTATAAGTTAAACGTTAGTTATCATAGGTATGTATATATAGGAAAAGACATAGTATATGTAGAGTTCGGTACTATCCAAACTGGGGGGTACTGGAGTGTATCCCCCTTGGATAAGGGCGCACTACTGTACATGCTGTTTTTATATCTGGCATTTAATATATGTGTGAGCACTTGAGCTTGCACTGTTGTTTAGTCTGTAAAAGGGAAAATGAAACATAAATACATTGACTTTGACCTTGAGATCATCAATTAAGCCCAAACAGGTTTATAAAAGAAGCTTTTAGTTTCTTAAATATATTAAGATTGCTTAGGGCACTAAGAGAGCAGAGGCCCAGACCAATTACATCTCATTTTATGAGCCCTGGTGGGGGTATATATTTGATCTTGTTGTTTGTCCTCGCCGAGTCCTTCTTTTTTCATAAATTAAGATCAATCAGTCATAGGAACATGAAATTCCATTTATATTCTCAAATGACTAATGGCTTGGCTTTTGGTCATTTAGTTCAAGTTCTGATGAATCAGCATAGTAGCTATGTGTAATTAGCAAATGGACCCTGTCAGGTCTAGCCACATGCATGTCCACAGGCGCTGAACCTGAGCACCAGCTCCACTTTATTTTTTAAAGGAGTAGTAATAAGTGTGGCCATCACTGGTGGGGAGACTGAAAGGCCTCCCCTACTCTCCTAAGAGCCACCTCCAAACCAGCAGTGTAAGAGTCTCTGATTCAGAGCCACTGCTGTAGGACTTGCTAGCCCGAAGTTTGTAGGACATGCTTTTCTAGAGGAGGAAAAATGTCTCCATTGAGTGCTCTGTCTGGTGTCTTGAAATGTGCATCCTTCTTTCCAATAACCCCTCATTCCAATGTCAACATTTGCATAATGGGTTTCTTAATATAATTGTATAGGTTGGTTCCAAACTTGGAATATTCCAGATATACACTTGGGTAAGGGTAGAAAAATAGGAAATATGTGGCAAGATGGAAAGAGATGGAAAGACAAGTGGGGTGGAGGGCCATATAAGGCTAACATTAGAAAATAACCTTCTAGGAGCAACTGCACGCTTCTTTGTTGCTGAGTATTCAAGGCAGTAGACTTTGCTTTTTATTTTTTTATTTTTTGGTTGGCACACTCAGTAATAACAGCCTTCTATACTGTTACAGTTTAAGAGCCTCCAATTCCAGCTCTATTTCTCCTGCTTTCCCTCAGCAGGAAACTTGCTTTAGGATGGGAATACAAAGCCCTTGGCTTACAGGACTGAAAACTGACTGAACAGAGCCAGCCAGTGACAGGTGGTGAGAGAAGAGATTTAAAACATTCCCTCCTGGGTTTTAAAACCCAGCGCCTATAACCTCTTAGATTCACCTTGGGATCATAACTCTAGATATGCTCTTTACACTTGTTTGTGAGACAGGCCAAGTTAAGTTACATTCATTGAACACCTTCTAGGCATAAAGCAATTTGTGGGAGAAGGAGATGAGACAAGGAACCAACACAAGAAATGATCAATACTGTTGAGCGAGACCAACATTTAAGCCTGTTGGCAATGGACTGCCAGTGAGGGTTTTCCAGCAGGAGAGCTCATGATGAGATCTGCATTCCAGAAAGTCCATCCTGGAACAGGAGTGAGCTCAGAAGCGTGAAGATCATGTTGGAGGCAAGAACTGGTGATCATTTTGGATTAGTGCAGCAGCAGCGGGAGTGGATGGGTAGAGCAGCCTGGTAGGACGTTTGCAGATAGGCTCAACAGATTTAGTTATTCACTGAAAGTGAAGTAAGAGAAGGGAAGCTGCTTGAGCTCTCTAGCCATGGTGCCATACTCCAAGACGAGGATCAGAGAGGATAGAGCCAGGTGAGAGTTTGGGGGGGCTGGTTTTGATGTGACTATAGGACATCTAGCAATGCCCAGGTAGCAGACTGAAATGATGATCTAGACCACAGCTGAAAGTTGGGGGTAAGAGAGAACGATTTAGGAGTCATCAGGGTAACGGTAGAACAGTGAAATAGCCAAGTTCAAAACTGTTGTCATTAGAGTGTCTTCCTAAGGCAGTGGCCATGCTCATAAATCTTTTCGCTCTTGCCAGCTGCTACTTCTCTCTACAGAGATCCTGAAAAAGAGGAAACAGAAAAAACAAGCCAAAACAATCAACGGCAAAAAGTGGGTGTGGCTGTTCATCTCTACACGATGACAACAGAATTAATGATTTAGACTGCATAGCCCCGGCTGGTGAGGACATTGTTTGTGAGGTACACATTATACTAGAGTCTGCTCTACATCAAGGCCACATCTGTGTAAAAATCATCTTGTGAAAATACTGCTGCTTTGGCCAAGGTCTTTCATTCTTCCTGGTAGCCAGTCCATTGGGAGCTCAGCTGGTGAGAGCTACTTCCCTCCTTCTGCTTTGTGGCTGTATTGTCCCTCTTACGCATGCAGACATTGCTAAGACTCAATGCTAATGTACTCATGGGGTGTTGGCTTTGGTTGTTAATGATTTTACATGCACCAACTTTCTGGAGATGAGAATGGCATCACATTTTAAGCAACCTACAAAGCTGGACCACAGCTGAAGGTGAAAAACCTCTCCTCATGTCTCATTCTTGGAATTGAAATACACTCAGTGTGTTTTCAAAACAAAAGAAAAAACTGCTTTGGGGTCTATTAAGAGTTTGAGGTCAGCAAATTTGCTTCCTGGGATTTATATGTTGTGAGGTTATCTTAAAGTAAACATAACACAGGCATTCTATGGGTCTGACAATGCACAGTGTCTGGACACTTGCCATGCAAAGACACCTTATGCTGTGGCTCCTTTGAAAAAGGCTGTAGATGAGTGTATAGGATTATGGACTATGCATCCATCAAGATCACAAGTGTTGTTTGGGACTTAAATTGCTGCACCGGTGTTTCATTGATGTCATGTAGGATATCATCTAAAATTTATGAAGTAGTCCTCCAGCAGTACCAAATGAGACATTTAGGAAGGCCTCCCAAATGACATTACTATACAAAACAGCATCTCTATGGATTGTAGAAGTTCAAGAGGCACTTCTAGTACAAGGGCTGTCCACTCTGTGTGGGTGCAGTCAGGTAATGCGGGAAATGATGCTGCAGATCAGGCTCCATGCAGCACTCGGTAGGTTACTGAGCTGTCTCCTAAGGCTCTGGGTGAAGCTGATTTAGTTCCAGGGAAGGGAGATTGAGGAGCAAATTCCAGGGCTGCCTCAAAGACAGCCTTTTCGAGATCACAAACAGCAGAGCACTTGTGTGACTGCCAGCAACTGGAAGCCAGGGAGCTCCCTTAAAACAGGAGGCTTGGATCAATCTTTATAAGACAGAGAGTGTCGGATTTAAAAAGGACATCAGAGATCACCTTGTCCTAACCTTTTCATTAACCAGAGAGATGAAGCGACTTGCCTGGCACAGTCTAGACAGTGGCAGACCTGGGACTGGAAATGTAGGTGGCTCCGTTGTAAGCCTGAGGCTGTTCTGCTCTTCTAAACGCAATTATGGCCAGAGAGTACAAGGGAACGAGCATAGTGTTAAAATCGGGAAGCTTGTGTGTAGGTTCTAACAAAGGTCACTCCTAGACAGACCTTTGGTATGAGGATGGACCCTGTTTGACTTTCTGAATTGATACCTCTTAGATTCACCAATGGGGCTATGGAGCTTATTTCAGGGGTGCCATTTGCTGAATCTCCCTCAAATCACTTCATATCCTTGACATTATAACAAAGTGTTACAAATAGCACTAAATTGTGATGGCCACACTGTTCGTTGCCAAGGACCAGAGTACAATCGTCAGAACGGCTTTCCGGAGGGTGGCGTTTGGGGAGGGATGAGTGACAGGGTCTGCTTGGAGTACATTGGAGCAGACTGAATCTCCTGGTGAGTGTGTGCCTCCCCCCACCCCTAGAGAACACGACCACCAAATGACTGTGCTCCTTCAGTCATGACACAATTTTTTAGTAATTAACCCTAGGAAATGCTCAGAAAGATGCAGGAAAGAAAAACAAATGTTTCCTCTTTTACACTGAGTTTATTTAGAATAGTTGGAGTGAGTATATAATTATAGAAATCAGTATTTTAACACACTGAAATTTGTTTTACTTCAGCGTCCTTTGAGAACCCTCCAGAATACCTTTGAAAAATGTATCAGTGGTTTTGTGTTTCCTGTGATTCCAAGTGATCTGCTTTTACTCTCCAAGCTGGCCTCATGTTCAGCTGCCTTTTGTTGCAGCACTGAATGTTTGCTTCTAAATGATACCTTTCCCCCTCACCTTACCCAGCTGATCATTGCTATGCTTGTGTGAAAGCACCTGTGGCAGTTCAAATGTACTGGTTACTACCCTACTTGTGAAAACCCATAAATTATCTTCATGGAAGCAGAATTCTTTAAAAGCCTGTAGTTTTGTGCTCTATTTGTCACACAACAGCTGTCCAGATTTGTGCTGCTTACAATGGGCGTGCTAATGGTTGTGAATCACTTATACATTCCGCAGTGTGAGCGAGGTTGACTGTCAGCACACAAGGACCTTGTGCTGAATTGTACCTGGACTTTTATGAACACACGTTATTAGAACCCATAAGTAGTTCTACCCATCTTCTAAAAGTCATGTTTTCATTCTGGTCTAGTGTTAACAAGCTTTAACTTCCTTTACGTTTTTGCTTTAGGTTTTAAGATGCCTTATGGTAATATTTATTTCAGATTTACTTAGAATTTATAGCAGCAAAGAAGGAAGACAACTATCCATCATTAACTCTCTGACATTTGCTGCACCTCAGTTGGTAAATGCAACGCACACTTTCAATCACCCTCCTTTCTTTGCCCTTGACAGACATTGCTAATCAATCATGATAATCTTTCACTAAACTTGTATAAGATCTCATGACCCTCAGCATAGCACTCCAGGAAAACAATGTGTTTTGATCCAGAATCCATATAAAGCCCCACTGAAACACATTAGATGCAGACAGCCCTCACTTTTTTTTTTTCTTCTGACCGGTGAGGGGATCGCAACCCTCGGCACGGTGTTGTCCGCACCACGCTCAGCCAGTTAGCACACCAGCCATCCCTATATAGGATCCGAACCCATGGCCTCAGTGCTACCAGTGCCACACTCTCCCAAGTGAGCCATGGGGCCGGCCCCAGCCCTCACTTTTGAGGAGATTTTGTTCCAAAAGTTCAGATGAAATAGTAATGATAATAATCAATATCTGTACAATGCTTGGTATCTGTTCCCCTTAGGACTTTGGGAACCAGCAAATGCAGAAGAAACCAAACACAGCAGAGTCTCTTGTTCCTTAGCTTATCTATTCATTCATTCCACAAATATTTGCTGAGTGCTTAGCACTGTAACAGAGAGTAGGGAGACAGTGGTGAACTGAATAGACATGATCCACACTCTCATGGAATTCATGGGCTAGTGGGACAGGCTGGCATTAACCAAATAAACCCAAATAAATATATAGTTACAAACTGTAATATATTCTAAGAAGAAAAAGAACAGAGACCTCTGATAGAAAATAACAGAGAAACTTAAACTTCATTGAATGATTGGTGAATGTATCTCTGAGGCTAAGGTATTTAAGCTGATAATCAAAGGACCAGTGGGAATTAATTAGCAAGGAGAAAAGTTGTGGACCAGCATTTAAGAAGAGAGAACAGCATGTAGGAAGACACTGAGGTGGCAAAGAGTTTGACTTGGTTAAGAAAGTCTTCCTAGTTTTCTCTAGGAATCTTGTCCTCATTTTGATAGTTTTTGGAAAAGGAGAAAGAGATAAATCTACTCCGTGTTATTTTTGCAGATGTTGGTAAATAACAACAAAGGTGGCTATGTTTAGAAAATACATATGACTTTATAAAACATAATACTCATAGCCTGCAGGGTTATTCCATAAAATGGTGATGAAGTTTGGATGTATTGTCTTCCCAGAACTCATGGAAATCTGATCCTCAATGTGGCAGTGCTGGGAACTGATTGAGTCATGGGGGCAGATCCCTCATGAATGGATTAATGCTCTCCCTGGGGGAGGGGGATTAATGAGTGAGTTCTCGCTCTATTAGTTCCCATGAGAGCTGGTTGTTTAAAAGATCCTGGCATCTCCCCTCTCTCTCTTGCTTCCTCTCGCCATGTGATCTGTTTGTACCCACCAGCTGCCTGCCACTTTCCACCATGAGTAGAAGCAGCCTGAGGCCCAAGCCAGATGCAGCTGTGCCAGAATTGTAAGCCAAATAAACCTCTGTTATTTGTAAATTACCCAGTCTCAGGTATTCTACAACAGAAAATGGATTAGTACAAATGGTTTCTCAGTAATATGGTCACTTAATACCAAAGTACAAAAGACATCTTGAGCCAGACTGCATTCTTCCCCCTCCCTCCACTGCCTATGACATAAGAAGAAATATGTATTTTCTCTCTGCTCCCTGTTTCTGACACAAGCTCCTAAAACACTTGTAATTTTCTGAGTAATGGAGGTTATAGGAGCATGTTACACAAAGCTCCCAAATTTCTGGGAATTTCCTAGGTGATAGGAGAATCTTTTGTTGTAATGAGGTGACTTGATGGGCTTCTGGATAGTTTCATGATGGGGCTAGTCACAAGAAAGACCAAACCATGATTAGAAGCTTTAAACTCTCAGCCCCACACCTTATGAACCAGGGAAGGGAGAGGATCTGGAGACTGAGTTAATAATTAATCATGCTTATATGAAGAAGCCTGTATAAAAACCCCTAAACTATGGGATTTGGAGAGTTACCAGGTTGGTGAACCTATCCATGTGTTGGGAGAATGGTACACCCCAACTCCACAGGGATAGAAGCTCCTGTAGTTAGGACTCTTCTAGACCTTGCCCTAAGTATCTTGTCATCTGGCTGTTCAATTTTTCCTTTATAATATGCTTTATAATAAACTGGCAAGCATAAGTAAAATGTTTCCCTGCTGTAAGTTATTATTGCAAATTGTCAAACCTGAGGAGGGGATTGGGGGAACCTCTGATTTATAGCCGATTTGGATGAAGTGTGAATACCCTGGGCACCCAATATTTGTGACTGGCATCTGAAGTCAGCAACAGTCTTATGAGACTGAGCCCTTAATCTGTGGGGTCTATGCTAACTCTGGGTAGTTAGTTAGTGTCAGAACAAATCAAATTTTAGTACACCCAGTTGATGTCTTCAGAGAATTGGAGAGTTGCTTGGTGTGGAAAACTCACACATTTGGTGTCAGAGGTGTGAGAAGGGAAACAGTTTTTCCTTTACAGGGCACAACCAACAAAATTTGACCCTGTACAGTAGTTTCAACAAAGCCATAGAGAAAAAGTATGTGACCTTGACTGTCCACAGCCTCAGTTCTACCTAGTGTACCAAATTGAAGCAAACCAACCCTCTCTAGCTCTCCAGCTTAAAGTCCAAGAGGGCAGATGGCACCCAGAGGAATATAGAGGAAAACCAGCCAATTGATAACACTGGGGAGGGGAGTGATAATAACAGGCCTGCTCTTGAGCAAAGATGAGTTTAAAAAATGCAATCATAGGATATATGCTAGACACTTGCAAAATGGTCATTAACAGCATAATTTTGAAGATGACACAAGCTAGAAGACAGAAGAAAATAACTGGGAGCAACCATGATGCTTCCCATAAGCAGTGAAATAGGGCAATTAGACAAGAGATAAATTAAATAAATAGTAATTTATTCAAGTGATTAGATAAGAGATAAAAGATAATGGACAAAACCAGAGATATAGATACAAAGGGAGCCTGTAGGGCTAAGAAAGTAATGTAAGGAAGCAGTGCCATTTATAGAATTTAAAATGGCAATGGAAGGAATAAAAAGCAAAATCGGTCTTATAGGAAACTAAATCATGATACAATACAATCATAAACCATCTAAGTTTATGTCCAGGGATATATTTATTATGCTGGACGTTGCTAGTTAAGGAATGGTGATTGAGATAGTGCTAGGTATGTGGAGGTAGGAATAAATGAGAGACAACCTACTCTAATGATGGAAACATCCAGAGCCTCAGAGACAGATGTTCAGAAAGTGAAGGACTGTCTTATCTATGTGTATTAGCAAGCACCACACAGTGAATGCCATGTAAATAACCATGTAGGTAATGTGGATTTTAGTTGAAATTCTTATCTAGATAATCCATATGCAGTTGTAGGAAATAATACAGAGAAACCTTGTGCACCCTTTACCCAGTTTCTCCCAATAGTAACATCTTATAAAACTATAGTACAATATCAAAACCAGGATACTGACATCAAAACAATCCACTGGTCTTATTCAGGTTGCCTAAATTTTATCTGTGATAATGTAGATTTAAAGGCACTGGAATCAACACAGGAAAACGAGGTCCACTTACTTTGGCTGGTTCCAAATTTAACTGTCTCCACTAAATTGATCAGCAAACATCCTGTCAATATGTCAGTTCATGATGGTGAAAGTGCTCAGGATATTGCTGGCTTGGAAAAGGCACTTCACCAATGTCAGCTGAATCTCAATCTGAAATTCTCCCTTGGGCCGGCATGATAAATGTGCTTAACAGACAGTGGTCAACAAGGATGCCCAGGTGTCAAAACTGGACATATTTTCCAAAACACTGTGAAATCAGTGTTCTATTTAAAACATGACTGGGACAAAAACAGAGAGTGGCATAATTTTTTCTTTTCTCAGAGAAGTAACTAGCTGTTCTTCGTGGCCCAATGCAGCATGTAAACACTAATCTAAGAATATAATTACCCTCACCTTTGGATAGCATTAAATTATTGTAATCAAAAGGCACAACAAGAACAGAGTGGTCAGCTGCCTAGTCACGTCATATAAATATGGTAAGAGGTAACTTGAGACACAATGTGCAGGTATCAGGAGACAAGCTCTTTACACTACTCTGTTATGGTCAGCTGAGAAGATGGATGGAAATTTAATGTTTGCAAGTGGCCTTTATTCAGATACCCAGTATGATTTGTTCTGAACATTGAAAGGAAAGGAACATTGAAAATAAATTTCCAACAGAGGCAATCACAAATATGCTGGGGAACTCATGATTGTGGATGGTGGGGAGTGGGGGCGTATTATTAGTAATCAAGCCCTTGGTTCATGCTCTCATGAGTTGATTCATTTGTTTCAAGGTGCATCTCTGTTTGGTTCGAGGTGTCCTCTTGAATATTGTGCCTATTAAGTATGTGTTCTTTTTCACAATTTGGATCTGTGGTTGTTTAAAAACCTGACCAAATTAAGCAGAAAACATTTAAAGAAGAGTTTCTCTCTATTCTCAACCCTTTAAATTCATGTTTCCCTATAATAATCATAAAAATCTAACTTCTGCATCTTCCCATTTCACCTTCATCCATCAGTCAAAAGATTCTAACTGTTGTTTGTATTATAAAAGAGTAGACACTTTTCACTTTTTAGGCCTAAAATTATGTTATAATACTGCATGAACTTCTGGGCTCAGTTTCAAAGATTATGACTTGGGTTCTCAACTATTGGGTTTCATTGCAGCCTATGTAGACAGGAGCACTCCAGTGAAAACTTAAGTAAGATGCTTCTACTTTCCTTGTTTGGTTGAGCTAATAGGTAATATTTCAACTCACATAATCTCAGTGTTTTTCCCAGGAGTTGCTCGCTGATCAGTGGGTAACACGCTGACAATAAAGTTTAATATAAAATCTCACCATGGCCATTATTCTGATGTCAAAGAAAACATGACAAAAACACAACCTACCACTGTTGTTAACCATCTCCATAAATATTCTCTTTCCAAGTGGCACTAAAACAAAGCAAAAACTGCAATGTCAGCCCCAGTACTACATATTTTGTGTGAGTAGACTTGCAGAGGATTAGAGCTGGAAACGGCCTTAGAAATAGTTCGGTCAAGTTTTCTCATTTGACTGGTGAGGAAACCAAGGCAAAAATAAAATTAGAAGCCATATTTTCCTGATTGTCAATCCAACAATATTTCCAATATGTCAAGGACTTCCAAGTATATATTTGACGCTTCATTTTGATCATTAATAAACAGCCAAGATTTAAATAGATGTGTAAATTTACAGAAGATGTCCATAAATGTGCTTTCACAACAACTCTATGAGTTAGATATCATCATTATCCTCATTTTAAAGAGGTGAAAATGAAGCTTAGTGGTTTATGTGACTTGTTTAAAATTCAGTTCTCCAGGAAGTAGCAGAACTGAGTTTGAACTTAGGTATTTTGATTCCGAAAACCATAGTATCTCTACCATACTATATAGTTATAGAAAAATCAAGCAGATGGTTTCCAGCTTCTTTGAACATGGTGTATGTTTTCATTTGCAAACCAGTTGCATTTGTAAAAGAAGTAAGCAACTCTTCAACATGACTTTGTATGCAGTCCCATCTCATACTGTCATAACAAAGGGCAAGTTGAAATAGAATTAGTGCCGTTCAGTGGTTTGAAATCCAGCACTGCTACTTGCTAACTGTGATTCTGGGCAAGTTCTTCAACCTCTCTAAACCCTCAGTTACTCATTTGAGGAAGTGGGATATTAATGTCTACTACAGGGTATTGTTACAAGGATAAATGAGGTGACAAATTTAAAGACCTAGCAAAGTGCCAGCAGCATAGTACACAGCTCAACGAATGGGACTTATTCCTGGTGTGTGTTTGGGGGGGGGGTGGAAGAGGAGGGGGTGCTTCCCAAGAGGCAGTGCTTCTGGAGATTATAGGCTACAATTGTGCTTTGGGGCAAATTTTTTCTTGAGGCTGTGAATTCTTAGTAATGGAAAATTCTTAATGGTAAAAGATCCAAGGGCAATTACTATAAAAATGTGAATAGAATTTGTAAGCAAATTAAATTAGCAAAAGAAAATTTGATCAATCTATTAAAAAGCAGGAAAGTAAAGTTAATGAGAAATATGAATAAAGTATAGTAAAGAAAACATAGAGAATCATGAAGTGAGATGGCAGAAATAAGTCATAATAGGATGGTAGTTAAAATAAGACCAGATGGGTTGCACTCACTGTGGTAGGCTGAAAAGTGCCTCCCTTCCCAATGATATCTACATTCTAACCCATGGATCCTGTGAATGTTATTTCACATGACAAAAGATAAAAACCAAAAAATAAAGACTTTGCAGATGTGATTAAATTAAGGATCTTGAGATGGGGATATTATCTTGGACATCTGGGTGGGTCCTAAATGTAATCATAACTGTCCTTACGAAAGGGGTAGAAAGAGATTTAGTAAGGTGAAAGAGAGAAGGCAATGTGACCACAAAGGTAGAGATTGGGGTGATATGACCACAAGCCAAGAAATGCTAGCAGCCACCAGAAGCTGGAAGAGGCAAGGAACAGATTCTCCCCTAGAGCCTTTGGAGAGAGTGGGGCCCTGCTGACACCTTGATTTTGAAATCAATAAAACTGATTTTAGACTTCTCTTCTCCAGAACTGAGAGGATACATTTCTGTGGGTTTAATCCACCAAACTTGTAGTAATTTGTTACAGCAACTACAGAAACTAATACATTACCAATTAGAAGAAAGAATTTCCCAGATACAGAAGATGCAATAGTATGTTTTCCACGTGAGACACAGCAGTGATATACAAGATTTGAATGATATAAGAAATAAACATAAGATTATAAGTATATGTCATATATATGTGAATGTGACACCCATAAAACAGAGAATATGTATACTTTTTGAATTCACAAAAAACATTTTCAAATATTGAGCATGTACTTGGTCACAGAGAATCATAAATCCAAAGAATCAATATTATGCAGCTTATGTCAATCGTAACACAAGAAGAATAGAAACCAGTAAAAAAATCTGACTAAAAATATTGCCTATAACTGGCAACTATGTAACACACTACCAAATAACCCTTTGGTTCAAAAGGAATTATAAGAAAATTTACAGAATAGTTAGAACTGAGCAACAATCAAAATTCTACATTTCTTATTTACTTATTTACTTACTTATTTTTTAATTTTAACTTCTCAATATACATTGTAGTTGATTTTCGTGTCCCTTTACCCATTCCTCTTTCTCCCCTCCCTCTCTCCCCTCCCCCCACTACATCATATCTGTTCACTTATCTTAACAAGTTCAAGGAATTATTGTGATTGTTGTGTCTTCTTCCTCTCTTACCCTTTATTTGTTTGTATATTTATTTATTTATTTATAGCTCCCACAAATAAGTGAGAACATGTGGTATTTATCTTTCTTTGCCTGACTAGTTTCACTCAATATAATTTTCTCTAAGTCCATCCATGTTGTTGCGAATGTAGTATTTCATTCTTTTTTTATAGTGGAGTAGTATTCCATTGTGTAGATATACCACAGTTTCCTCATCCACTCATCTGATGATGGACATTTGGGCTGGTTCCAACTCTTGGCTATTGTAAATAGTGCTGCAATAAACATAGAGTACAGGTATCCCTTTGGCATGATGATTTCCATTCCTCTGGGTATATTCCCAACAGTGGAACAGCTGGGTCATATGGTAGATCAATCTTTAATTGTTTAAGGAACCTCCATACTATTTTCTATAAGGCCTGCACCATTTTGCAGTCCCAGCAACAGTGTAAGAGAGTTCCTTTTTCTCTGCAACCTCTCCAGCATTTATCATTCTCAGTCTTTAGTATATTAGCCATCCTAACTGGAGTGAGATGGTATCTCAAAGTGGTTTTGATTTGCATTTCCCAAATTCTGAGTGATGTTGAACATTTTTTCATGTGTCTTTTAGCTCCCACAAATAAGTGAGAGCATGTGGTATTTCTCTTTCTGTGCCTAACTTGTTTCTGAATATAATTTTCTCTAAGTCCATCCATGTTGTTGCAAACAGTAGTATTTCATTCTTTTTTTATAGCGGAGTAGTATTCCATTGTGTAGATATACCACAGTTTCCTCATCCACTCATCTGATGATGGACATTTGGGCTGGTTCCAACTCTTGGCTATTGTAAATAGTGCTGCAATAAACATAGAGTACAGGTATCCCTTTGGCATGATGATTTCCATTCCTCTGGGTATATTCCCAACAGTGGAACAGCTGGGTCATATGGTAGATCAATCTTTAATTGTTTAAGGAACCTCCATACTATTTTCTATAAGGCCTGCACCATTTTGCAGTCCCAGCAACAGTGTAAGAGAGTTCCTTTTTCTCTGCAACCTCTCCAGCATTTATCATTCTCAGTCTTTAGTATATTAGCCATCCTAACTGGAGTGAGATGGTATCTCAAAGTGGTTTTGATTTGCATTTCCCAAATTCTGAGTGATGTTGAACATTTTTTCATGTGTCTGTTGGCCATTCATTTATTTTCCTTTGAGAAATGCCTATTCAGCTCCTTTGCCTATTTTTAAATTGGGTTATTTAGTCTTTTGCTGTAAAGTTGTTTGAGTTCCCTGTATCTTCTGGATATTAATCCTCTGTTAGATGTATATTTTGCAAATATTTTCTCCCACTCTGTTGGTTGTCTTTTAACTCTGTTAATTGTTTCTTTTGCTGTGCAGAAGCTTTTTAGTTTGATATAATCCCATTTGTTTATTTCTCTTTTGATTGCCTGTGCGTTGGGGGTCATATTCATGAAGTCTGTACCCACTCCTACTTCCTGGAGTGTTTCTCCTATGTTTTTTTTTAAGGAGTTTTATTGTTTCAGGATGTGTATTTAATTCTTTAATCCATTTTGAGTTGATTTTGGTATATGGTGAGAGGTACAGGTCTAGTTTCATTCTCGTACATATTTATATCCTATTTTCCCAGCACCATTTGCAGAAGAGGCAGTCTCTTCTCCAGTGTGTGGACTTGGTGCCTTTGTCAAAGATCAGATGGCTGTAGGTGTATGGGTTGATTTCTGGGTTCTCTATTCTATTCCATTGATCTGTGTGTCTGGTTTTATGTCAGTACCATGCTGTTTTGGTTATTATAGCTTTGTAGTATACTTTACAGTCAGGTATTGTTATGCCTCCAGCTTTATTTTTTTTTGCTAAGGATTGCTTTCACATTGTGTGGTCTTTTCTTATTCCATATAATTGTCTGTATAGTCTTTTACCTTTCTGAGAAAAATGTCATTGGAATTTTGATGGGGATTGCATCACATCTGTAGATCACTTTGGGTAATATGGACATTTTCACAATGTTAATTCTTCTGATCCAAGAGCATGGGATATCTTTCCATCTTCTTGTGTCCTCTTTAATTTCTCTCAACAGTGGTTTGTAGTTTTCATTGCAGAGATTTTTCATGTCCTTGGCTAACTTTATTCCTAAGTATTTTACTTTTTTGGTGGCTATTGTAAATGGGCAGGCTTTCTTGATTTCTTTTTCTGCATGTTCGCTGTTGGAGTATAGAAATGCTACTGATTTTTGTGTGTTGATTTTGTACCCTGAAACTTTGTTGAAATCTTTTATCAACTCCAAGAGTTTTTTGGTAGAGGCTTTAGGCTGTTCAATATATAGGATCATGTCATCTGCAAAGAGGGACAGTTTGATTTCATCTTTTCCAGTCTGGATGCCCTTTATTTCCTTCTATTCTCTGATTGCTCTGGCTAGTACTTCCAACACTATGTTGGATAGGAGTGGTGAGAGTGGGCATCTTTGTCTAATTCCTGTTCCATCCCATTCAGGGTGATATTGGCAGTAGGCTTATCATATATGGCTTTAATCGTGTTGAGATACTTTCCATCTATATCTAACTTGTAGGGAGTCTTTATCATGAATGAATGTTGAATTTTTTCAAATGCTTTTTCATCATCTATAGAGATGATCATATGGTTTTTGTCTTTGCTTTTATTGATGTGGTGTATCACATTTATTGATTTGCTTATGTTGAACCAACCTTGCATCCCTGGGATGAATCCCACTTGGTCATGGTGTGTAATTTTGTTTATGTGTTGCTGTTTTCTATTAGCTAGTATTTTATTGAGGATTTTTGCATCTTTATTTATCAAGGATATTGGCCTGTAGTTTTATATTTTTTATGTGTCTTTGTCTCGCTTTGGTATCAGGGTGATGTTTGCCTCATAGAATGAGTTTGGGAGAGTTTGTTTCAATCTTTTGGAATAGTTTGTAGAGAATTGAGTATCAATTCCTCTTTGAAGGTTTGGTAGAACTCTGCAGTGAACCTGTCCGGCCCTGAACTTTTCTTTGTTGGGAGCCTTCTGATAACAGCTTCAATCTCTTTTATTGGTATTCGTCTGTTCAGATTTTCTATATCTTCTTGGTTCAGTTTTAGTGGTTTTCATGTGTCCAGAAATTTATCCATTTCCTCCAGATTTTCAAATTTGTTGGCATGTAATTGTTTATAGTAGTCTCCAATGAGCCAAGAATACTTTACCAAGCAAGACTATCCTTCTGAAATGAAGGACTAAAGAATTATTTCTCAGACTAAAACTGTAGGAGTTAAAACCACACAACCAGCCTTACAAGAAATTATCAAGGCTGTACTGGTTTGATACCTGAACAAACACCACTGCCATGAATACTCAAGGAAGAACAAAACCTCCCAGTAAAACAAAAATGCTAATAACAAAGACAAAAAGTAGTTTAGCTACCAACCCAAGAAACCAACAAATACAGAAGACAAACAGAAAATCAGAAAGAAAGGAACAAAAGGAACTTAAGACATCTAAACAAAAATCAATAAAATGCTAGGAGTAATCAACACCTTTCAATAATAACTCTAAGTGTAAAAGGATTAAATTCCCCACTCAAAAGACACAGACTGACTGACTGAATTACAAAGATGGACCCAACAATATGCTGCCTTCAAGAGACTCACCTCACCTGTAAAGACACACGTAGACTAAGAGTGAAAGGATGGAAAAAGATATACCATGCAAATAGAAATGAAAAACGAGCTAGAGTAGCTATTCTTATATCAGATAAAATAGACTTTAAACAAAAAACTGTAAAAAGAGATAAAGAAGGCCGCTATATCCAGAAGACCTAACCATCATAAATGTATATGCATCCAATGTCAGAACAGCCAGATTTATGAAGCAAACACTATTAGATCTAAAGAATGAGATAGACACTAACACCATAATAGCAGGGGACCTGAATATCCCACTCTCAACATTGGACAGATCATCTAGGCAAAAAATCAATAGAGAAACACAGGTCTAAACAACACTTTAGACCAATTGGACTTGGCAGATATCGACAGAACATTCCATCCAACAACCTCAGAATATTCATTCTTTTCATCAGCACATGGATCTTTCTCCAGGATAGACCACATGTTAGGTCACCAATCAAGTCTCAACAAATTCAAAAAATCTGGAATTATTCCATGTATTTTTTCTGATCACAGTGGATTAAAATTAGAAATCAATAACAAATGGAACTCTGGAAACTATAAAAACACATGGAAATTAAAAAACATTCTACTTAATGACATATGGGTCTGGGAAGAAAATAAACAGAAAATAAAAAAATTTCTTGAAACTAATGAAAATAATGATACATTATACCAAAACCTGTGAGATACTGCAAAGCAGTACTAAGGGGGAAATTTATCGTATTAAATGTTTACTTCAGAAGAATGGAAAGATGGCAAGTAAACAACCTAACACTTCACCTTAAAGAACTAGAGAAACAAAAACAATGCAAACCCAAAGTTAGCAGATGGAAAGAAATAATTAAGATCAGAGCAGAACTAAATGAAATAGAACCCCCCCCAAAAAAAAGATAAATGAAAGAAAAGTTGGTTTTTTGAAAAGATAAATAAAATTGACAAACCTTTAGCGAGGCTAAATAAGAAAAGAAGAGAGAAGACCCAAATAACAAAAATTAGAAACGAAAAAGGTGATATTACAAAATTCCACATTTCAACATTTGTAAAAAATGACTGAATCAGTTTTTACACAGAAATTTATATTTTTATCAGGTAAATATTTTTATCAGGAAGAAAGACATTAAACTAGTCTAAACTAATAATTCAATTTAAGATTGTTTTAAAAAAGAGCAAAACCCCCAAACCAAGAAGGAAACAATAAGGGAGAATAGCAATGAATAGGAGAATAATACCAACCATAAAAATCCAGAACATTAACAAAATCAGAAGCTGTCACGTTGAAAGAATTAATGAGCAAATGGATATGGTAACTTTGAGTAAAGAAAACAGAAAGCAGATAAGATTGAAATGCAGAATATTTAAGGAAAAGTGACTACAGATAGATCAGAGTAGAAAATAATAAAAAAGAATTATGGGTGACAAGATCAATAGGGGTGGGTAGATTGTCTAATAAATCATGTTAGGAAACTTGGCTTACTATATGAAAAAAATAAAATTGGATCCCAGTTAACACTGCATATTTGGACTCCAGATTTCTCTAACTTCATGTAAAGGGTAAAGCTATGAAGATAATACAGGTATATCTCTATGACCTATGAGTTGGAGAAGGAATCCTTAAACCCCCAGAAGGTAATCCTAAGGCAAAAAAGTACATAGATTTAATTATATTAAAAAATAAGGATTTCTGTTCTAAGGAGAAAAAGCAAGAACAATGTTAACAAATGACAAATATAGAAAAGAGAGACTATTGCCTCTTATTTATGGTTTCAGTTACCTGCAGTCATCCATGGTCTGAAAATATTAAATGGAAAATTCCAGAAATAAACAACTCATAAGTTTTAAATTGTGCCCTATTTTGAGCAGCGTGGGGGAAATCTCACGCCATCCTGCTCTGTCCCGCCTAGGATGTGAATCATCCCTTTGTCCAGCATCTCCACACCGTAGATGCCACCTGCCTGTTAGTCATCTGTTCCTGACATCTAACCATTGACATTGTCATGGCTCGATGATACAGGACCACCTGAA
This sequence comes from Galeopterus variegatus, assembly GCF_000696425.1. Classification (NCBI taxonomy): domain Eukaryota; kingdom Metazoa; phylum Chordata; class Mammalia; order Dermoptera; family Cynocephalidae; genus Galeopterus; species Galeopterus variegatus. The sequence continues at coordinate 69,351 of NW_007730016.1, forward strand.
GCAGGTGATCCTCCTTCTGATGCATTATCAGAAGATCAATAGCAATCGTAGCTTGTATCATTCACCTCACTTCATCTCATTACGTCAGCATTTTATCATCACACATCATCACAAGAAGAAAGGTGAGTACAGTACAATCAGATACACACAGAGAGAGGTAGAGAGAGACAGCGACAGAGACCACATGCACATGACTTTTATTATGTAATATTGTTACAACTGTTCTATTTTATTATTAAGTATTATTGTTATCTCTTACTGTGCCTAATTTATAAATTAAACTTTACCATAGGTATGTATGGATAGGAAAAAAAACCCCAACATAGTCTGTATAGGGTATGGTACTATTTGTTATCTCTTACTGTGCCTAATTTATAAATTAAACTTTACCATAGGTATGTATGGATAGGACAAAAAACCCCAACATAGTCTGTATAGGGTATGGTACTATCCATGGTTTCGGGCATCTGCTGGGAGTCTTGAAATGCATCCTCCGGGAGTAAAGGGGGACTGCTCTATTTGTAACGTTGTATCAACCAGGAGCGCTATACTGGAGCGCAATCTGGAAGAAATCAGCCAAGTGAAGTACTTATACCGCCCCCCTCTGACTCAGCAGTGCTGTTTCTGATTAGAGATTATTCTAGAGAACATTTCACATAGGTCCAAAAGAGGATGAAGATCTTCACTGTAGCACTGTTCATGGTAGCAGGAAGTCACAGGTAATCTAGGTGTGTCTCACCGAGGTAATAGACAAGTAAAATGTGGTTGATGTACGTTGTTATATTATCACAGGTTATATATATGCTCAGCAATGTGGCTAGGCCTCTGCCTAAAATGCTTTTCTTTATTATTTCCATTGCTGTCTACTTCTCATGGTTTAGACTTCGATGTAAATATTATCTCCTCAGAGAGGCCTTCTCAGTGAGGTAGATTAAAGATGGCCTCAGATTCTTTGCTTCTCCTCCCATTGAGAGAGAGAGAGTCTAATCCTCTCCCCTTGAATCTGCCTTGGTCTTACTTCATTAATAGCTTTTGGTGAAAGTTGCTATGACATTCCCTGCCCAGCCTTTAAGAGGACTGACAGATTCTGCCTTGTCATCTTGGAGCCCGGTGCTGCCGTGCAAGAAGTCTGATTACCCCGGGGCACCGTGCTGTGAGGAAGCCCAAATCCCATGGATAGACAGCAAAGGTGCTCTAGTCCACAGCCTCAAATGAGCTCCCAGCCAACGCCAGCAACACAGCCAGCTGTGTGGACCACGGAAGACCAGCCCAGGTGAGCCTTCAGATGACACCAGCCGTAGTTGTGGCCTAACTGCAATCATATGAGAGACCCTGTGATGGTTAATTTTATGTCAATTTGGCTGGGCCATGCTGCCCAGATATTTGGTCAAACATTATTCTGGATGTTTCTGTGATGGTGTTTTTTGGATGAGATTAACATTTAAATTAGTAGACTTTGGGTAAAGCAGATTACTCTCCATAATGTGGGTGGGCCTCATCCAATCAGTTGAAGGCCTTACCAGAACAAACACTGATGTGCCCTGAGCAAGAGGGAATCCCGCCCACAGATAAGCTTTGGGCTCAAACTGCAACTCTTGCCTGACTCCCCAGACTGCTGGCCTACCCTTCAGATTTTGGATTTACCAAGCCTCCACAGTTGTGTGAGCCAATTTCTTAAAATAAATCTCTCTTTCTCTCTTATATATACACACATCCTGTCGGTCTGTTTCCCTGGGGAATCCCAGCTCATACAGATTCCAAACAAGAAGTGCCCAGCTGATCCCAGTCAACCCTCAGAACCATGAAATATAATAAACTATTTTAAGGCATTGAATTTGTTATGGTGTGTAGTGTAGCAAAAGGTAACTGGAGCACCTTCCACAATCACTGTATTTAAATGTATACCCAGTGCCTAGCAGAGTGCCTGCTTTGAAAAAAGAAAACATTTGTTAAATCACTGAAAATTTTAATTAGCCAAAATAGTTTTGAAACTTCTTATCTGATCTCCTAGCCTTGGATTCTGACTCGTACCCCATCTCAGATACAAAGGGGCCACCAGCTATATTTATTTTTTTAAACCAAGTGTTTTCCACAATGTGATCACATTTAATGCAGCTTTATGTCAGGAAACCACCAGTTTTAACAATAATTTGTCACTCCCTACCTTATCCCCACTTTACCTCTTCCCAGCTCCCATCATTCTTTTGTTTCCAGGAGTTGATGACAGGCTTCCATTGTTTTAAGTATTAGTGAACCCCATTCATTACTTCTGCCCACAGGATTATGCACAGAGGTAGTTACAGCAGTGTATGCCTGTCACCACGGCTACGAGCATTTAAACAAACAGATCATCAGGAGTTGGTAACGGTTATGCTCACAATTTTGGTAGACAACTCATTTATTAGAAGTGTCCTTCGGTTGAGTGAAATCCCTTGTATTGACTAGAACAAATGGAAATTTGGTTGTTTTAATCATTTGGTGGCAAGCAATTTTCTCAAACAGCCAAAGCAGAGAGCTGTTTAGAAGACTCGATATTTCTTTGGTTTAGGCGTGACACACTGTGCCTCGCTTAGGTTTTGCACCCCCTGTCATGAACTACGCTTGTTGGTGCACATGCCTTGTACCTGCTGTTACGTGACAGAACCTTGAGGGCAGACAGCAGGTTTTTCATTTCTTTGCACAATCCCCAGGGGATCAGCTAGCCCAGTCAGTGTAGTCGGTGCTCTGCAAATATTTGTGGATTTGAAAAGCATGTTTCTAACTTTTCGTTTCTTGATTCTCTTCATAACTTTAAACTGGGGTAAAAAAATTAGTGTTTTTTTTTTTTTTCCCAAAGCACAGAGACCTGGAGCCCCTAATGGGACAGAACCAGCAAGGGGCCCAGTGAGGATGGGAATTTATGTTTTTGGGTTTTTCTTCTCCCACTTTATTTCATTTTATTTTATCATTACACAATGTAAACATTTTTTGTGGTCCTTTACCAATTTCTCCCTAACTCCCTCTTCCCTCCTCCTTTCCCAACTCTGGTGGACTCAACTCCACTCTCTCCTTTTGAAAGTTCAAGGAATTATTGTGATTGTTGTATCTTTGTGTTTCTTTTATTGTGTGTATTTAATTATTTATTCAGCTTCCACTTATGAGTGAGGATATGTGGTATTTCTCTTTCTGTGCATGGCTTATTTCACGTAACATTATTTTCTCTAAGATCATCCATGTTGCTGTGAATGGCAGAATTTCTTTCCTTTTTACAGCAGGATAGTATTCCATTGTGGATATATATACCACATTTTCCTTATTCAGTCATCCATTGATGGACACTTAGGTTGGTTCCAATTCTTAGCTATTATAAATAGAGCTGCGATAAACGTGGAAGTGCAGGTATCCTTTTGACATGATGATTTTCATTCCTTTGGGTATACATCCAGCATCAGGATTGCTGGATTTGTGGCAGAAGAATTGTTCTGTGTGTGTCTGTGTGTGTGTGTTTTAATGAAAGTTTTGAAGAGAGAGTTATGGAGGCATCTGTGGGATGTTAGAGAAGCTGATGGGAGAGGAAAAGAGGATGGTTTCAAGGAGTATTGCTGAGAGCTATGCATTCTCTCCAATTAAAAAAACACACAAGTTATTCTGAAATTGCTCTTTCTTTATATTGCCTTTTCTCTTAACTGCTTTGACATGAGTTAAGTTATAGTTTATAAATGTTACACAAAGTTTGCTAGAGGGTGCGTGAAATGAATGAGTTGGATTGGCGGGGAATCTGTAAGGATACCCTATGAACTAAGTCTCCAGTTCACTGGCTTTTTGACACCATGAGAGCTTATAAAGAAATTGTATGTCCCACTTCTTGGTAGTGTTCTGGATAGGTTGTTGGATACAGACTTATGGAAAAGCTGTTGTACTATAATTTTTCATTACTCCTGAAAGAAATTTCTGTTCTAGATAGGTAAGACATTATTTTGGCATGGAGCTGCTGGGATAGCTCTCTGTGAGTTACAGGATCTGTGCTGCTGTTGGTAGCAGGGGACAGCTCTTTCTCCTCCTAACTGGAACAGTCACATGTTGTGGAGAGAGTTGAAGCCATGGAAGTTAAGAGCTGAGTTTTACTCCTGTGACATAATACTCTTGTTATGTTTAGAGAATCACTTTTGCCTTTGGGTGGCTTCCTTATTTGTGGAAAGGATGGGTGATACAGGAACCCTGTGTCTGTAGGTGTCTCAACCTCTCTTTATGGGATAAGGATTCCTGTCCTGGCCTTGCACAGGCTGACTTTGCTTCTTGACCGGGTTGCCTCCTTCCCCGATTATAATCTCCTTGAGGGCAGGGACAGAGGTTTGTTCAGGGTTATATCTGTGCTTAATGCCACACCTGGCAAATAATAGGCACTTGGTAATTGATGAATGAATAAAAGATTTGAGGATGTAATATAATAATATATGAGAAAATTGCTTTGGAAATGTCAGGTATTTTAATTACAATTTTTGTTAAGCTTCTCCTATAAATTCTAAATTTCGTTCTAGTTTGTTATAACTAAACTTTCACAGCTTTGCCAGAATAATCAATGTCTCTTAGAACAAAACTGTGTGTAAATTTCATATTCTAAAAGTTTTGAACTTTTACGAGGGATCTAAGCTCCCAGTATTAAAAAAAAAAAAAAAGAGACATTTGTGATCAAATCACAGAATCTTACTTAACAAATGATTGGCCCTCAGGACAGAGCCTTGTTAATTAATTCAATAAACTTTAAGGCTTGCATTATGCTGAATATTGAGAATACAGCAACAAATAAGACACATTCCTGACCACAAGTTGCTTAGGATCTAATGTTATGGGTTGAACTGAGTCCTTCCAAAATTCATATTTTGAAGTCCTCATCCCTAATACCTCAGAATGTGATCTTATTTGGAAATAGGGCCTTTACAGAGGTAATTAAGTTAAGATGAGGTCATTAGGTTTATCTGAAGAGGGACTTTTAATCTGAGAAGGAGCCATTGTGTGACGCTCTGCAGGGACTGTCCATGCAGAGGAGCAATGAGCGCAGAGGCCCTGCACAGACAGTGAGCCTGGTGTAGTGGAGGCATGGAAGGCAGGCAGTGTGGCCGGAGCACGGTGACCAGAGGAAGGCAGGTATGAGATGACACCAAAGAGATAAGAAGGTCATGGTAAGGCTCTTACTAATGAATAAATGTCCAATGTATTCTGATGTATTTGTGAAAAGTTCTTTTCTGGTGCACCTGAATGCGTTTTTTACGTGTGTGAGAAAGTGTTTCCTCTCTTGTTTCTTTGCTTTGTTGTTTTTCATAGCTATTTTTCCTTTTTTATTGTGTTTGGATGATTTAAGACTACAACCATGTCTGGGCATAGTGGGCTCAGCAGAGCCCTCTGGGAAAAATGCATGTGATTGTCAATTTCCGCAGAGCTAAAGGAGTGGAAGGCAAGTCCTCAGCCAGCTGCTGTGTGTGGAGGAAGCGGAGTGTGCCCTGATATCATTTGGTCTGCATCATTGACTCTTTAGATGTCTCTGCTGCCCTTATAACTTACTGTTCTGGGCAGCCCAGTTTCCAATTTATCAACAAGGACAATAAATTGCTAATGACTGCTGGCCTCTCCCTATTCTTAAGTTATTTGCTAACACAAAGAGACAGATTCATTCAATTTGGAAAATGTTTATAAGATGCCACAAATGTGTTCAGGGAGAGTAAAGGAAAAGCTTTTTCAAATGGCTGTATCATTCTTTCCAAAATTCCAACTGTCCCCATTTGTGCAGGTGAATTAAAAGACTATCAAACCTTAAATGTTTTATGAACCTAATTAAACAGTGTCTGAATAGAGATGTGGTAAGGATGAAAGGCGTTCATACTCTATAAAACGAACTTCCATAACAAAGATATTGAACACTTGCTTTTCCCCCCAGAAAATCAGTTCTAATACAGATGCTCCTCGACTTACAATGGAGTTATGTTCCAATAAACCCGTTGTTAAATTGAAAATGCATTTAATACGCTTAGCCTACCTTAAGTGTGCCCAGAATACTTACATTAGCCTACAGTTGGGCAAATCATCTAACACAAAGCCTGTTTTATAATAAAGTGCTGAATATCTTATGTAACGTATTGAATACTGTACCAAAAGTGAAAAGCAGAAAGGTTGAATGGGTACTTGCATTACGGTTTCTACTGAATATGTATCACTTTTGCACCATTGTAAGGGTGTAAGTCAGACCAGAAATTGGGAATTGTCTATACTTTGATTCTACCATGTAGATAATACCAATTTTATAGGATTAAGAGGTTCTTTTAAGTATGTTTAGCTCATTTTTTCCTTTTTACTTTACAGGATGGAATTTAGTATTTGCAATACTCAGATTCCTATTTCTCTTACCATCTTGCCATGAAAATTATGAGCCATGTCACTATTTACTGGGATCCTGCCATGAAAAGGTAGAGAAAACTGAAGGGGAGAACTGAAATCAGTCATTTTTGAAACCAGTGAGCAATTCATATTGTTGCAATAAAAAAAAAGTACCTGACATAATTTCCAAAACTGAAGTGTGGGGGTCATAAATATTTCAATAATGTTTTATGACCATGTAGTAGTGGGTGTTTGGATAGACAAAATCTCCTGGTTATTGGATCTAATAAGAAAACTGTTGATGATATTATGTTGTTTTATGCCCTTTTCATGATGACTATGAACTGAATACCTTTTAGATTTTTATACAAAGGAAGTATTCTTTCTCCCCTCCTGAGGAACTTATGTTATTTCTATAAAGATTCATTTATGTATTTAAATGCTTTCATTTTGTATTAGGAATTGAGTAACATTTAAGCCCTCCTATTCTCTTTTTCCCTCTGCTTTTGGTACCATGTGTAATTCTCAACAGAGTGGTTTAACCACAGCTTGTATATTTAGTATACTCGTAGTAATTTGTCTCCTTGTCCACACAATGTTTTTTTGGAGTGTATGTCATTCTTATAAACTCCTTGACACAGTTTTTGGAAGTAGATCAGATACAAGTCAAATAAATAAATAAATAAATTGCATTCAGATCCCTGTACTCTAGAAGGATTTTTCTACTGGATTTGTATTTATTTCTAAAATATTTCACTTCAGTAACAATTTGTTATATTTTTCATATTTGCTTTCTCTGAGTTCTCTTATCTGTAGCATGATTCCTTCTAAATGGGGGGAGAAATATTTGTGACTATATTTCCAAGTAGATTATTTCATACAGGCATTAGTCATAGGAACTTCAAAAATACTCTCATTCCTTTTGATTTAGAGCTGCAAGTTACAACAATAATATTAAGGACATTTTAGTGGGCATGCCAGGTGTCAGGCAAGGTTTTGGCAGGTTGAGTCAAGCAATTGGGCTATCATAAATCTTACCTGTTCTGAAAGCCATGTAAATAATACCTAGGTTAAACATGTAACACCTTTCTTTTACAAATGACATAAACAGTTGCTTTTTTGTACATTGATTTTTTTTTAAAGGAGATTCTTGTACTATCAGATGGGTAATACAATTCTGATTGCTCAAGTGTTTGATTAAGTAGAAACCCCTCCCTGTCAAACTACAGGAAGTGAGTTAAAGACTGGAGCCAAATGCATATCGGCACTGACTAACTTGCTGATGACTTCTGGGCTAAATTACGATTTTGTAATTTTCATGTTGGTAATTGGTAAGATATGCTAGCATACCAACTAATCAGCTACCTCAAGGGTTTGAGTGAGTAAAGCAGGGAATTCCAATTCCTTTCTCACTAAGAGACCAGATTTCTCACTGGATGGCTCCGCTCTTTACCCCCACCCCCCACCCTGTTCGGATAAAGTACGTTCTATTCTGCGCATGGTGAGACAAATGACAAGTTTTGTCACATCTTCTTAGCTGGAGGTTAAGCTATATAGGAATTTGTGGTCCCTCCTCTCTTTGGGTTTTGCACTTTACTCCTGAAAACCAAAAGCACCTGTTCCTGACATCCTGACATCCTCTTACCCAGTCTGCCCTGAGGTTGCAGTTTATCTCTCTATGTATTTGTGAAAGCCTCAATGAATGATAGGTGTTGGGGTGCAGGGCGATCTCACATGGTATATCATGCAACGAAATCTCTCAACATCCTCATTATCCATCTCTGTCTTTCCTCGATGTTTCTCTTCCTAGAGCAGACGTTCTGTTTCTGTCATTCTCACCGCCTTCTCTTCACACTTCCTCTCCCAGGCCTTCTCCACACCTTCCTGTGCTCCTCCAGCTCCCTCTCTAGATCTCTCTATCTCACTAACTTTTCTTACGTAAAGCAATTTAGCCCTTCCTGGGCTTCTCCAGAATGCATTCCTGTATGTGCTGAGCACTCTCCCTGCCAATCCCCGCGAAGTCTTCTACAGTGTCCACCTGCCTGGGAAGGTGGGGAGGGATGAGTGTAAATAACTACTAATTTAATTTTCTGGAACATTCGAAAAGGTCTTTAGCTTCCCACCCTGTCTGTGAGACAAATCTTCTAAAAACCTTCTTTCTGTATTCAAAGGAGTGTCTGTTATTCACAAAAAGCCCAGAGAAAAATATACAATCGTGTGTTCATCTTTCCCTCCTTCTCGCTCCCCTCCACCCCTCCCTTCTCCCTCACCTGTCTTTCAGTATATATGTCCTTTTTTTCACATTTTCTCTCCCTCCCCCTCATTCCCTCTCCCTTTATTTAATCTTTCTTTCTTTTTAAATGATGGAAATTGCAAGCTTTCCTTTCTTGACAGTAATGATGAAAGAACTGTGCACCTGCTCAGGTAGAGTAAATGGCGGAAATGCTGCAGTAAGTGTTTATGCCAACAAATAGTCTCCTTTCCTGCCTTCCAACCAGCCTGCTCCTCAGAAAAGCCAGCCCTCAAGTAAACACACTGAAAGCCTTTTACATTCAAGCTGTCTCTGATGTCAAAGAGGTCGTTGAGTCTCAACCCCATGAGGATTGTTGAGGCACAGGTGCCACTTCTGCAGAGATGAATGGGTACTTAGCTCCCAGAAAAATGGAGAAATTGTCTCTATTCTCTGTAAGAAAGAGGTAAGAAGGAAAGCAGAGGAAGGAGTAAAGACAAGAAGGTTTAATAATAAATGGCTTAGACACTTCCCTTCCCATTTTCCCTTCAAGATTCCATAAACTCCAGGGATTCTAGGCTGGAGTTCGACATGCTTTAAAAATAGAGTACCAAATGCTTTTTAAGTTTGCGTTCTCATTTTCAAAGCCTTCTGGAACTCCACTTAAGCTTTTCATCTATTTTTTCCCCTCTCTGATGGGAAGAAGCAGTCTTGCTTAGACATTAGTCAATTAGTAGGTAAATCTCATTGAATAAACACAGTCTTTTTTCTAAAGGACAAGTTACTTGAACATGGGACCCAGATCTTGTCTCTCTCCCTCTGTTCTGCTCTCCTCCCTTTTCTCCCCACCTCCTCTCCCTCCCTCGCCTTCAAGGATGGTCCAAGAAGGTCCGTCATGCAGCTGGTTAATATGTCTCTGAAGCTATAGAATCGCCTCTGTTTCCTTTTTCTCTTTCTTGCAGTTATTATTATTATTAGTAGTAGTAGTAGTAGAAGAAATTGGTTAGTTTGCTCTGTAGAGTTCTCGCAGTTTGGATTTTGCTGATTGTCTCCCTGGAGTGGGGTTTTATATTTTCCTTGTTCCTTGCGTTTCTTATAAGTTGGTAGTTAGACCTAGAGGTTTGATCAGATTCAGCATTAAATTTGGGCACAAGACTGCACAACAGGTGGTGTTGTGTGTTTTCAATAGGAGATAAATCATGATGTTCAGTTGTCTCTCTGTTTCAAGGTTAGGTAGTCTATGATTATTGCCTGGATTCAATAATTCTTTAGTAGTTGCAAATGATGATATTTTAATCCAATCATTTTCCCTATATTTATTAGCTGGAGAACTTCTATAAAAAATATTTTACCTTGTCAAATATTTGGTAAGTTAATTTCATCTCATGTAGGCGAGGCAGAATAAATACTTGTTTCTATCTCCTTGTCTACCGCTTTTTAAAGTAATGAGTTTGTTCTCTAGCAGCCTCTGAAGGTGACTCTCTTAGGTAGGCTTCTGGCAAAATCAGACCTGGAAACAGGGATTCAAAGGTACAGGAATGGGGAATGGAGAAGTAAGACCGGGAAGAAAAGGCAGCCCAAACAGGGTGTGTTATGAAGTCAGATAGCACAGCGAGCGACTGGTGTTCAATCTGCCTGGGAAACTCTGGGGGCTAGTGTAGAATGCTTCTGTGTTATCCCTCTGGAGGGAGCGAGGCTCAGGGAGGGGTAAATCCTTGCCTGTCTTGTCCCGATAGGATAGGGGCTCTGGAGTGGGGAGAAAGCTGTCGGGCACAGGAATGCACGTGCTGGCAGCTGGACGTTGGGCCTCTGTGTCCTGACATAGTAAGAGTGAGAGGATGTGGGCGAGCCACTGACAAAGACTGTGACAGGCCACCCTTTTCCACACTTAGTTCCCAAATTAAGTTCACTTCACTCTATGAATGATTCTTCAAGAGGGTAGTTAGTGACAATTTAAAAAAAGATCTGCAACGTGAACATTAGTAGGACAATTTACATTTCTTTTCTTTTTTTTTTTTTTTACGGACCGGTAACGGGATTGCAACCCTCGGTGTCGCGCCCGTATCGGGGACCGGCAATGGGATCGCAACCCTCGGTGTTGCGCCCGCACCGCGCTCAGCCAGTGAGCGGGAACCGGTCTCCACATGGGATCCGAACCCTCGGCGGGAGCGCTGCCGCCCTCCCAAGCGGCGCACTCTCCAGCGCGCCACCAAGCCGGCCCACAATTTACATTTCTTTTCTTTTTTTTTTTTTTTACGGACCGGTAACGGGATTGCAACCCTCGGTGTCGCGCCCGTATCGGGGACCGGCAATGGGATCGCAACCCTCGGTGTTGCGCCCGCACCGCGCTCAGCCAGTGAGCGGGAACCGGTCTCCACATGGGATCCGAACCCTCGGCGGGAGCGCTGCCGCCCTCCCAAGCGGCGCACTCTCCAGCGCGCCACCAAGCCGGCCCACAATTTACATTTCTTTTCTTTTTTTTTTTTTTTACGGACCGGTAACGGGATTGCAACCCTCGGTGTCGCGCCCGTATCGGGGACCGGCAATGGGATCGCAACCCTCGGTGTTGCGCCCGCACCGCGCTCAGCCAGTGAGCGGGAACCGGTCTCCACATGGGATCCGAACCCTCGGCGGGAGCGCTGCCGCCCTCCCAAGCGGCGCACTCTCCAGCGCGCCACCAAGCCGGCCCACAATTTACATTTCTGTGGCTATAGCTGGTCCAGAAACTGCAGCTACATTTGTCACCTCCCTCCTCTGTTATCCACACTACATTCCCTATCACCATGACCAGCTGGTCTAGGTTACATGACCAATGGGGTGATCCAAACCTTCATTTCTGAGGGATCAGAACTCCAGTCATTTTGCCCTTGTTGTGCTGTAGTTCCTATAATTGCCTATTTACTGTAATCACTAGCAAGCCTCAAGGGGCGTCCCACTGAGCCAGCGATGATATAGTACTCCTAGCCTCTACTATGCAGCAACAATCCTAACCCTCCTGATAGTCAGGGTCCATTGCTCAAGCTGGTATATTACTCCTGCTTGTTAAACTACTGGCGAAGAAGTCCCAAATGACTAGGTGGCTGCTGTACGTTTAGTGGAATCCTTACTATGCTCCCTGGTAGAAGTGTCCCACTTCTTGGAACCATTACCTTTAGTCCAGAACAACCTAAAGTCGCACCACAAATTTCTCGAATGGGTCATTTGGAATGGTGGTAAGAGGAGCTGCTCTTAATTCTTCTCTTTTATTATTGCACCCAAGTATTTTACCACTCAGCTACTTGGAACCATAGATAGGCTCTTAGTTCAGAATATATACCACATTCTGAAGGATAGAGCTCCAAACCTTGGATATCATTCCTTAGCTGGTATCATAGTTGAATCTTTCAGAGGCTATTCCAACATTCCATTAGTCTGACTCCCTCTGAGTGATCCAATATATGATAGAAACCTATGATTATATGTCCACTTTCACATGTGCTCCCTTGGTTTGAGATGATATTATTTGGTATCATAAATTAGACACTCTGTGAGTCTCCAGATGATGGTGTTGGCAAGTAAACTAATGCACCGAATACTTACTAGCCCCAGTAAGAAAGAATCCTTACCCTCCAGGATGAAAAGGGTCCACTGTAATCAACTTGCCACCAAGTGACTTTGAGGAATGGTGCCATGCTGAAGCTCAGGTGGTCTCTGTTGCTGACAGGTTGGGCGTTCAGTAGCAGCATTAGCTAGATCACCATGGTGAGGGGTATCCAGTCTGTCAGACTCATGCAGAGCTTTCATCTCTGCCTCCACAGCTACTGCATTTATGGGCTCACTGCATAAGCACTGGCAGGTCTGAGCTCAGAGGCTGGCTGACCTCCACTGGACAAGTCATGCTGTTCATCACCTCCTTAGTGGTGGGTGCTTTCTGGTGGGTACTGACAGGAGACACAAAGACCTGCACACTTTGTTGTGCCCATTCCCATATGTCCACCCACATGTTCTTCCTTGGATCTCTTTGTCTCTCATCCTTCCAGTCCCCTGAGCAATCAGTAAAATCATTTGCCACACCCAGGAGTCACATCTATTCTAACCTATGCCTCACCTGTCTTTCAGGGTCACCCTGAGTGGGCTACAGTGTGAGAGTGGCACCAACAATTTAACCATCCCATTTGTGAATCAGATCTGGCTTTTTCTTTTTCCACTGGCTGTTTGCAGAATCCCCATAAGGACACAGGTATAAGCTGAGAGTGTAAACCTCCTTCTGAACTGCTTCCAGCCCTTGTCCAGCACCCTCAAGACTCATCCACAGTATGTTCTCCAGGTTTCTGAGGGTACAAATTAGCCAGGTATTACAGCTCTTTTACATCCCTACGCAGGCCATGATGATCTTTGACCCTAGTTATTTGTCTAGGTGCATGAGGGAGGATGGTCTTGAGGATGACAAGTGTCTCACGAGGCATCTGCCTCAGGCACAGCTGCTGTGTAGTCTCCAGACAAGGGGGGCTCAGGGGCATCTAGGGCCAAGGCACTCATGTCTATTCATCCAAATGTACCTGTTCCCTATCAGAGCTTCTAAAAGTGACCCTCCCTCTTTACAGGATAACGGATGAGGAATCACGTGGCAGCAATATTTGCTACCAGCTACCATTGTTCAACCATGAGGGGGACTGAGCTCTAGGCAGAAGCCAACATTATTGATGATGAAGCAGAAAAATGAAAATAATAGAGTCCCTTGATGGCACTGCTGAATCAACCTACCTAACCTCTGAACTACCAGGTATGTGAGACAATAAATAGTTCAGGTCATTCTTGAGTTGGGTTTTCTGTAAATTATAGCCAAACATATGCTGTCCATTAAAGTACTATTATTAACACCACTTAACAGATGAGAAAACTGAGCCACAGAGAGGCTAAAGGAATTTGCTGGAGGTTGGCATGGATGATAAACGACAAAGCTGGCATTTGAGCCCAAGTGAGTCTGACTCTCTAGAGCCTTCACTACTTAACTATCATGCTCTTTGCAGCAAGGAGTGAATCTTTGAGAAACATAAGTCGCTCCAAAAGGAGTTTCCTCAGTTTTCCCTCTATCTTATACAAGGGCTTCAAGGACCCATGCACACGAATGAAACCACTGGAGAGTGGAGCCTGCCCACCAAGCCAAGTTCTAGTCATGTGAAGGAAGCCATCAGTTGCCGGCTTGATTGATGTCACCTTGATTTATGGCCCAGGAGTGTGCACAGTGACCCTCTGGGGCTCCTGGGTAAGACTTGCATGGTGAAGTCAGCTTAGACTCAGAGATAAATTGTGGTGCTCTACTTTCTACTTCTCCAGGAGTCTGCACTGGGGGACTTGCCACCAGAGACAGCTGATTCTGTAGAGCAGACCCTTGCCCAGCATGGAGTCTCATAAACCCACTCAGTAGCATAGCAGGGGGAAGACAGAGGGAAGGAGAGTGGCTGACCCTTCCTTTTGAGGCAAGTGTCTCATTATGTGGGACAGGCCCAACGTATGGCACCTTTCACCAGTCTTTAGCCATTCCTTTCTTAGGGGGAGGAGAGGAAAAGAGGTTGAAGCTCTTGCTATAGCTCTTCTCAAAGAGAGGGGCAGTGTTGGTAGGCTGGAGTGGGGATGTGGAGAGAAGGATAATGTCTTCTCTCAGGTCAGCAGTTTCATTTTTCTGTAAAGGGCCAGTTAGTAAATATTTTAGGCTTTGGGGGTCTCACATGGGCTCTGGCACATACTCTTTGTCTGTCTTTCCCCACCCTTTGAAAAATGTAACAACTGTTCTTGGTTAGTGCAGTCCAAAAACAGGACATAGGCTGACTGGTTGGGGGTAGGGAAGGTCCAATCACTTAATCCACCAATTGCCAAACCTGAGGCCAACCTTTACTGCCCTCTGAAATGGGTCAGGGTGGGACTTTACCTAAAGCAGCTCCAAGACGATATTGTTTACTAGGCCAAAAATTTATTCCCTTTTCTATATCCCAAATCCACTTATGTCTAGCCACGCAATTCAATAGAGAGATGATTCAATAAACTTAAATGTCAGCCTAAACATAGCTCAGATAACACAGTGCCAGTAGTATGCGAATGTCTCAAATCTGGATAAGAACTCTTTCCCATTCTTAAAGTCCAAAGAGAGTCCAAAACTGAAATCTTCGGCTTGTTAATTGAAGTTCAAAGATGAATGATCCAATTCCTCCTTCTTGTAGTGCTCTCTCTGTAGCAAGAGGGGCCTCCTTCTGCAAAGCCTGGCTTCCCTCTGCAGCTCTGCTCTGAAATCTTCGGCTTGTTAATTGAAGTTCAAAGATGAATGATCCAATTCCTCCTTCTTGTATTGCTCTCTCTGTAGCAAGAGGGGCCTCCTTCTGCAAAGCCTGGCTTCCCTCTGCAGCTCTGCTGCCACTGGGCACACAACAGAAAGACCCCATCCTCTTCAAAGTTGACTTAACCCTCTGCAGCCTATAGGACTCATAGGATTTGCATGGCATCAGCCACAAGCTCATCATATTTAGGAAACATGTGCAAATGAGCTGAACCATTTGTTTCTGCGAACAAGGACTTCTCTCCTTTCACACCAGCTCAGTTTCTGCCCCGTAGGGCCCCTTATGGGATTCTCCATTGTTTAAACAAATCCTGCCACCTTCCCAGAGTCAGATAATTCCTCCCAGGAGGATCCTTAGAGGCCCCGCTGCTGCCCCAGGCCAGGACTGACATTATCCTGCCACACTGCACTTTATTCTGTCACCTTTCCCTTTCCTTGACCTAATCCCATGTATTTATTTCTCAGGCACATTTTCTCACTGTGCAGGCTGGAATTTATTGACCGATTCCTGAAGTATTTCATGCTGGTTTTCCTGGTCTCCCCTCTCACACCAGTGCAGCTGTTTTGTACATCTCCCGTAAGTGTCCCCAACCATCCCAGGGCAGCTTCCACATTGTTCTTATTAATCTTCCACCTGCCACTTGGAGAGGCTGGCCCCCAAGAGTTTCCTGAGCATTGGTGTCCCTGGCCATTGTTCCCTGGGCTCTCTGTGGTCTCCCCTGTCTTCCCCTATTGGGTCACCCTGGCCCCATCACCCCCTCTGGTAGTAAATAAAATGTTATGACCTCTGATCGTAGCTTAACAAGCAGTTAAGTCTGAATATAGCTTCTTTTCCTTTCAAATCTGTTTAGCTCAGCCTTTGAGATCTCTTTTTCTCCTAAGGCAAGCTTTTCCTCCCTGGAGTTTAATCAGTATGTCTTTTACTTTTATTTTTTTTCCTCTCCCACAGCCAGTGTTCTGCCTGAAAGTCTGAAACGGGTTTCTTAAGCCGATCTGATTCTCCCTTGGGTCACCATGTAAACGGAATTTGTAGAGACAGTGTGTTCCTACTAAAGTCTTTTAAATTCCCTTCTATGACTCTGGGGTGGAAATCAATGTCATAGACTTTTTTTCTGATTTCCATTCAAAGAAGATGACTTATTTCCTCTGTTATCAACCACTCCACTCCTCTTGTGCCAGCCATCCAATTCCTCTTTTTTTTTTTTTTTTTTTTTCATTGATAAAAGCTGCCAC
>NW_007730016.1:86411-95413 GCF_000696425.1 Galeopterus variegatus
GATCTGATTCTCCCTTGGGTCACCATGTAAACGGAATTTGTAGAGACAGTGTGTTCCTACTAAAGTCTTTTAAATTCCCTTCTATGACTCTGGGGTGGAAATCAATGTCATAGACTTTTTTTCTGATTTCCATTCAAAGAAGATGACTTATTTCCTCTGTTATCAACCACTCCACTCCTCTTGTGCCAGCCATCCAATTCCTCTTTTTTTTTTTTTTTTTTTTGCTCATTGATAAAAGCTGCCACTTCTTGTGGTCGAAGCCATGGTTCAGGACCCTAAAGTCCATCTTCGTGATGATGGTTCCACGTGCGTGACTTGCAACAAGTGGAGGTGACTCTGGTTTCTAAGAAGTTCTTCCTTCCATAGTTCATGTCTAGGTCCTGAAGGTGTAATGTTCTGTGGCTCATGGGGAACCTCACTGCCCTCTGCAGTTTACAGTCTTGGCGGCAGTCCTGGCTGAGACACATTTAAAGGGAAGAAAATGGGCCCTTGTTGCAAATGTTATTCCATAAACCTACAGCTAAAAAAAGAGCCTGTATGTTAAACTTGGCCTGTTTGGTGGTGAGCCTCCCATGGAATAGAGACTCCCTCCCCAGGTATCTAATACTGGTTTAGCTGAGCCTGAACTACCCAGAGCCACATCCAGCTGCTGTCCTGACACCGGCCAAAGGCCCATGTCCACTCCAGCTGATTGCTGTGATCCCCAGATGGTGCTTGGGACCTCAAATCCTGGTCTTTATGTTTGCTCACAAGGTGCTGGGTCTGCCAGTTACAGGCCTCCCCCAACTGAGATCAGACACAAGGGACCAAGTAAGGGAAGAACTGCAGCATCAGTTGCAGGCCTAGTGTGGTGGGCCCCTTTAAGTTCATAACTGATGTGTTACTTTCTGCTTGACATGGCACAGAGCTGTGTCATTTCACATTTCACAGCTTTCTCATTTCACAGCTGACCAGTGACAAAAAGAAAAGCAGTCCCTGGCATCTGGGAGCTGGTCTGGAACTACCAATGAGGCTTTGGCGTTCTCCCACTGAACAAGAATGACATCCACACTGTCACATCTGTGGTTGTGATGGCTCAAGACAGAAACTAGATCACCCCACCAAGCCCAACTCCAGACAAAACACAAATAGTGTCCAAACCACAAAATATCAAACTTACCTTCTTCTGGCTAATCTGAGTGACTGTTCTTTACCAAGCACAGATTTAGCCTTTGTCTAGTCTTCGCCTCCTTCTGCATAAGATGCATTGAGATACCTAAAGATAGAATCACATTGTTCCTTCTTCCTGCAGCATCTCATTCAGAGCAATATCCTGCTTCCTTAAACCCACCTCCCAATCACCTAACACAAACCAAAATTCTATAAGTCTTTTCTGACTCCTTACTGAGATGCACCACATATCCCCATGGTGTGTGTTTTTCTGCGTTGCAACAAGCAATAAACTCAGCTTGTTCAGCTACAGCTGTGTCCCTGGTTGTCTTTGGCTGGAAAGAACTGACACCAGGAATAGTTTACAGCAGGGACAAAGAAACTTTATTCTTTATCTTTCAAGTTAAAAAAAAGAAAAAGAAAAACACCTTTCCATGGTTGTATTAGTCTGTTTTGTTGTTGCTATAACAATACCTGAGACTGGGTAATTTATAAAGAACAGAGGTTTATTTGGCTTATGATTCTGGGACAGCTGCATCTGGTGTGGGCCTTAGGCTGCTTCTATGCATGGTGGAAAGCAGCAGCCAGTGGAGGGTACAAGCAGATCACATGGCGAGAGGAAGCAGGAGAGAGAGAAAGAGGGAGGTGCCAGAGTCTTTTAAACAACCAGCTCTCCTGGGAACTAATAGAGTGAGATCTCATTGAGGCCCCAAACAGCTCCCAACATTGCCACATTGGGGGTTAGATTTCCACATGAGTTTTGGTGGAGACAACACATCCAAACTCTATCAGTGGTATAGGACAATATGGATTCACTCACCAGTGTTGACTCAAGGAGAAAAGCTGGAGACTGGGGAGAGGAGAAGAATGTTTGGACAGAAGGAAAAAATTAGGTTCTGCTCTCTGACCTCCTCCCCCAATTTATCCCATTCTCCACAGGCTGGAAAGGGAGCAAGGGCCTGTGCTCAAGGAAAACCAAACCTTGGCATTTGGGGGACCTGAGAGTGAATGACCACTGGGGCCCACTTCCCATGGGGTCCTCCAGGACTGGCAGCTCCATCTGCACCATTGAGCATGGGCAGCAGCACAGAGCAGTGGAGAGGCAGGGCCCACCCCATCCTAAAGACAGATCTCATCCTGTCCTCTGTCTCCTAGTGGGGCATAGAGGTGAGCCAAGGGAAAGAACCAGCATGTTTGTTTTGAGGGACCCCTGTCAGGAATGGGGTTTCTGGTGGAACCAAGGGTGACCCAGCCACTGCCATTAGGATTGAGTGCAACAGGTCACTGAGGTGAAAGCAGAATCTCACTAGTGATGTCAAGACCAGCCCAGCTAAAGCCATCTACATAGCACTGACCAAGATTGAGAAGGTAGACACATGCCCTTTACCTGGCAGATATTTGGCTGCACTTGCAGAAGCTCCCCAGGGCATTTGAGTCAACCCAGGAGGTGGGAAGAAAGGAGGGGGAGAGAGGAAGTAGTCTCAGACAGAAGCACGTGGATGAACTGACCCCAAAGATCACCACTACAGACAGAGAGAAGACAGAGAATGGACAAACATAGCCCCACCTATATAGTGGGTGTACAGAATTTAAATTCAATAAATTTAGTTCTATGAATTTACTATTTGTATATGTGCACACACATATGTGCGAGTCGACATATGCACATACGCACTTGCCTGTCAAGTGGAAGTTCATGCTCTCATGCTGCGACACCTGCACTGGAGGAAGGGCAGAGTTGAAGTGACAAGCCCAGTGCCAGATGAAAAAGCTGGCGTGAGGCTTGTTCCGGTAGACCAACCCCACAGGTGTGGGAATTAGGTTGGAGGAGAGCATCTCCACTGGGACTTGCAGTTCTGAGAGAGAGGGGTGGGGTGGGCTGGGGTGGTGGCTCATCCCCGTGAAAAATGTTGCTGGAATTTCCTTTCTATGTATAGGCTGAAGTAGAACACAGAGAACCAGAAGAGTGATCCCTCCCTTAAAATCTTGTATTTGGGGCTGGCCCGCGGCTCACTTGGGAGAGCGTGGTGCTGACAACACCAAGTCAAGGGCTAAGATCCCCTTACCGGTCATCTTTTTTTTTTTTTTTTTTGTCTTTTTTTTTTTTTTGTCTTTTGTCTTTTTCCGTGTCCGGCAACAGATCGCAACCCTCCGTGTTGCCCCCGTACCGGACCGGGGACCAGCAATGGGATTGCAATCCTCGGTGTTGCTCCCGCGCCTCGCTCAGCCAGTGAGTGGGAACCGGTCTGTATGTGGGATCCGAACCCTCGGCGGGAGCGCCACCGCGCTCCCAAGCAGCGCACTGTAGCAGTGCGCCACCGGGCCGGCCCCCAGTCATCTTTTAAAAAAAAAAAATCTAGTGTTGGTCCCCAGCACACACAGCTTTTGGGGGAGCCATTGGCCAGCACCTGCCTGAGTTCTCAGCTCTAAGGACAGGCAATAGGTTAAGGGAAGGAAGAGAATGACTTAGGTGCCACCTGGGTTGGAGAAGGTCATAGAATCATGGAGAAAGCATGGATCTGAGATGATTTAAGTGTTCCCTCTACTTTCTTTTAAAAAGTCTATTATTTTAAAATGCATAAATATATTCTTATAAAAATTCAAACACCATTAAAAATTTTAAGTCCCCATTTACCATCAACCACATGCTAGTTTCCTACCCAGTGGTGAGCTCTAGTATTCACTTGGGGTACATCTTTCCAGACTTTATTCTATAAATTGGCATTCCCATATATTAACAAATAGCACACACTTTCTGTGTCACGCCATTATTCTCTGCACATGTGCTTTGTCCACCCAAACTCCTCAAGTTGGGATTTTTGCTGTACTGATTGTTTTGTAACCTGATGTTTCCCTGAACAATATGTTATGAACATTTTTCTTAGTCATTAAATTATAAAAAATTATTTAAAAATTTTATCTAAGCAATGCGTATACAGTAGATTGTTTAAGATTTACAGCAGTAATACAAAACTTGTAATGAAGCATCTGTCTGTCCTGTGTATCCACATCCCCAAACTTTTAGATGTGGTTTTTGATAATTTTTAATCAGTATGTTTATACTTGTATTATTTCTTTATCAGTTTTACCCTTATCTACTGAATTCCTATCATAAAAGATGAATAATTAGACTTTATCTACCCCCAGTGTTTCTACTGTCTCTTTTTCCATTCTATAAATATAATCATAATCTTTGGTTAAATAAATTGAATGTCCCCTTACTATGAAAATGTACTGTTCACTGATGAACCACGTTCCATGCAATGATTACGTTTCCTTCTTTGTACAAACATACCTGACATTCCAATCAGCTGCAGACGCATCTCTCCTGGAGGCCTCTGTCTGGACTAGCTGTTCTTTGAGCCTGGTGTACAGCTGTCAAGCCAGGACTGCCTACTGGCCCCCCACTGTGTTAGCTCATGGTGTCTCAAATTTCATGTCTAGGTTTTCCTGGCTTGCCCCCTCTTTCTGGTGAAGGATATCTTTCATTACACTACTAGGTGCCCAACTAATTATCCCCTTTTTACAATCTAATGGAATCCTCATATTATGGGTTCAGTGATGTGTTCACATAACAAAGCTATATTTCTTAGGCTTCTTATGGATAGAAGTGGTCAATGAAACATAGGTGGGTGGGGTTTCCGAGATAACTCTTTTGCCCTGTGTGCCTTTTCTTTCTTTCCATTTCTTCTGCCTGGCATATGGATGCAATGGCTGGTCCTCTGGCAGCCATACAGTAATCTTTGGAATGAAGGTATGAAGATACTAACTGTAGTAATCAGAAAGATAGAATGAACTGTGTCCCTGATGATTTCTTGTAGTCACATGCTGGCTGGACTCTCTACCTCTAGACTTCTTTTACTAGAGAGAGGATAAAACAAAGCTCTATGTGTTTAAGTTGACTGTAATTGGCTCTGTAACAACACTATTCCTAACTAACAAAATTGCTTCCTGAGAGAGGGTGGATGCAGGTAACCTTTTAAAAGACATTATCTGTCTGAAATGTTTTTATTTCCCCATAAAAATTGACCTGTAGTTTGAATAGTTATAGAATTGCAGAAAATCACTTTCTGTCACACTTCTGAAGGTGCTGCTTCATTCTCTTCAAACACTCACTGTTTCTGCTGGGAAGCCCAGCAGAATGCCATTCGGATTCTCGATTCTTCTTAGAGGATCTTTCGTTTATAGTTTAATCCACAGTGATGTGTATTAAAAGGGATCTCTTCACTATTTGTACTAAACATTCAACAGGCCCTTTCACACTGGAAATTCATGTTCTTTAGCTCTTTTCTTGTACTATTTATTTACTAATAATTTCTTTTCTCTATTTTTCTCTTTCTGGAGCTATTAATCAGATTTGGTCATGAAATAATTGTATAATTTTCTTTATCTTTCTGATTTTTCTTTTCTTCATTTTTTGGGTCTGTCTTGTGAGAGATTTCCTCAACTTTGTCCAACTCTTATTTTGAATTTTTAAAGTTTCAGAGATTGTTTATTTACTGATTTTTGCCAGAGTTCTTTCTCGTTCTTGGGTTTTCTCCTCCACTCTCTCTACCCTTCCTTCCCCTTTCTTCCCTTTCCCCACTTCCTTCTCTCCCTCTTTCCCATCCTTCCACACACTGATCTTGTATTAGGGATTTAATATCTTCTCTTACTTTTGAGGATATTAATTACAGTTTGCATTGGCCTTTCATTTATTTTTAATTTTCTGCTAGTGACTACTGTATTTCTGTTTCTTTCCAGTTTCTTCTCTTTGGTCATTCATATTAGGCTGTCCTCAAGTATCTGAAGGTGCTTTCTGATATTTTCATATCTAGGACAAGGTGCGGAGAGGTTGACTGAAAGCTCTGTGTGTGTGTGTGTGCGTGCTTGCAATTTGATGGAGTGCATATAGAATAGTTGATATTTTCATATCTAGGACAAGGTGCGGAGAGGTTGACTGAAAGCTCTGTGTGTGTGTGTGTGTGTGTGTGCGTGCTTGCAATTTGATGGAGTGCATATAGAATAGTTGACCATCTCTTTGAAGACCCAAATACTCAGCACTTATGGATCATTTTTATGGGTCATGTCAGGTATCAGAATATGCCACCCAAAATATGCCAGTTTGAAATAAGGATTACTTTGAGCTGAGGGCAATCGAGATGAAGTGGATACAAGAAAAGCTCTTCACCTTCCCCTATTTGCCTAATAGCAGGACATAAATTTGGAAAGGCATCTTCCTTTTCTGTGCCAGGAAGGGCAGAACTCTTAATCACCAGGACACAGCTCCAGGCTCTTATCAGCCCTGAGGCACCAAGCACCAAGAGGGATCTATACAACAAACCTGCTAAAAAACACTGATCTTCCATTTGTTTCTCCCATATATTTACCTTTCTCCAAATATTTGCCTTGCTGTCCTTGAAAGCCTAAACCCCTTTTTCTTTGTCTTGTTACTTTTCTTCAAATTTACTGTTTTTTTTTTTTGTTGTTAAGATGCTACATAAACCTCCAGTTCTGACTACCTCTTTTAGTTACCATCACCAATTAGTGGTGCACATGTTAATAAACTGTTTTTCTCTTGTTAATCTCTCTTTCGTTGGTTTATTTTTTGTAGGCCCAGCCACTGAACCTAAGAGGGAAGAGGACTTTTTCCTTCCCCTCCAGTCATTTTTCTAGGACCATTTGATTTCTCCAGAGTAGGATCCACCAATGTCCTGCCTGGCTGCCCTCTGGTTAGCTCGGTGTTTCTGAAGCTGAGTAGGGGGCTGGTGGTCTTCTGGTTCAGTATCTAGACCTCCAGTCATCCACTTGTCCTCAGTTTTCAGAAGGTGCTTCTGCCCCATCTAGTGCACTGGGGTCTGGGGCCCCTCTGGTTCAATTTTTTTTCTTCCAGAATAAACCTCCAGTGTCCTGCAGTGGTAGGGGAAGGTCAGTGGTCTGGCTGGTAGGGTGGGGGTGGGAGCCTGGGGTTTAATCTCATGCTGGCCTTCCATGCCCCTTCCCCGCTTTCAGCCCCCTGATTTTTCCTCACCCTCTGTGGCTCTCACTGTCCCCAGTCCAAGTTGTTCTGACGGTCTGCAGTGTGAAGTGGCCTGATTCTCACTTTCTCCCTCTCTGATGCTACCTGGTATTTATTTTCTCATCTCTTTTAATTCTTCAGTCCATATTCCAGCTTCTAAATTTGATGGAAATCTCTTGTCTGCTCTTCCCCAATTTCTTCGTCTCTTCTTCCTTTTACAAGGGTGCTTCAAAAAGTTCATGGAAAGCTTTGTATTATCTTTTAATTCTATTTTTCCATGAACTTTTTGAAGCACCCTTATACATGTTGTAGTGTGGTTTCAGAATAGAATAAATAGAATAAATTTGTATTTTTAACTGTAAGTTAAATGGAAGACCTCTGATCTTACAAACAAACAGACTGGCCAAAATGTGCTATGGCTCTGTTCAAGGGCACTCAGCTCTGGCAGAGCTGAAACAGTACTCTGGAAGTTTTGAGTTAGCTTCTGAGATGAGATTTATTAAGTGGGTTCAACCAAGCATCTTTCATGATTGAGATTAAGGGCCTGAATCTTCCTCTTCTTCCTCCTTTTTTTCACTTTATTTTAAAAACTAAAGTCTGCTTTGGGGTTTCCTGGTTCCATCTAAACTCCTTTGGCCCATGGGTTCATGAGAGGGTCCTCCCAGCAGCACCAGTAGAAAACTCTAATCTGCTAAGATTGCTCCCATGGAAGTGTGTCCAACCTACCTGTTAACCCCCACCCCTGCAGAAACAATGCAGCCTGAGATGACGTCATGAACTGCAGTTTTAGCAAAGGTGCTTCAGAGGGAGGGAAGAGGAGAGGAAGGGGGCTGGCATGCTCCAGGAAATTAAAGAATGTCGGAACAGAGAAGCGACAAGATGGTAATCACTGCTGGGCTGGCTAATTGAGACTTGGCTTACAGGGCTGACAAGCAGAGGAAAAGCAGTAGTCTGGTTTCAGAACCAATATTAACAGGAGGGGAAAAAAAAAAGATCTAATTGGAAGCTGCATTAACTTTTTGAAGCAGCAGATAACGGCTGGGAGGCAGGGTGACTCTATTCATATAGACAGCCTCATAATGGAAAGGAAATAGAAGATTAATCCACTGTGGATTCTCTACGCTTGGGCTGATTTAATATCCAAAGACCTCTTCTGAGCCTGCATTCTCTTTGCTCTCTCTCAGTCACTTCTGAATTTGGCAGGGAAGCATTATGTTGAAAGAAGTTTGTAGGGCTGAAAAGGGGTGATAACCTGGTGGTGCCAGAGAGATGGCTGCATGTTACTGCCAGATGCAAACAACAGAGGCTCAGGCTGTTCAAAGCTTCACAGGACCTCAGGACAGACATCCCTGGGCTGTGAAAGGTGGCTGCCTGCTAGTTTTGCAGCCAGGGCGAAGCCAGGGTCATGGTGTCTGAAGCAGATTCACAAGGAATTTGTCAAAGCTACTTTGAAGGGGCTGTATGTTGAAGTGTTGGGGGTTTAAACATGGAAAGAAGCCATAGAGACAAAATCATTTAGAAGAGGAGCTTACTTGCAAAAGAGGTTTTGCATGGGAGTCCAGGCTTTTAAAGACTGCCCTCCAAATAAAATATATTACAGCCATTGAAAGAAAAGAAATTTGGATGACCGAGACTGCTGTTGTATGTTCACAGTAGGCAAACAGCAGTTTTCTCACTTCATTATCACATACCCAAAGATGATCATACGTCTGGAGACATCAGGACTTCGGAAGTCAGGAATAAAGTTTTCTGTTGTTGCTATTAAAATGAGTTGGTGACCCCATGGCTGAAGATCTCATTTATTTTGAGCAGCAGAGCTAAACAGGGTAATCCTGGCTTTGTTTCTTGTTTTGTT
>NW_007730016.1:95700-97239 GCF_000696425.1 Galeopterus variegatus
TGTTGTTGCTATTAAAATGAGTTGGTGACCCCATGGCTGAAGATCTCATTTATTTTGAGCAGCAGAGCTAAACAGGGTAATCCTGGCTTTGTTTCTTGTTTTGTTGTTGTCATCGTGATCTCAGGTGCAAAGTGCTTTCTGGCCATGGGACATGGTTAGAACAGTTACTCATGAAGGTGGCACAGCAAAATGTCAGTTTTGCTTTAACAGACCCTCTTAGTCATTAATCCCCCCTAAGGCACTGACTTGATCACATAAGTTTGTTTAGCAATTTTTGATTCCAATTGTTAATTTGGTGCTTTCTTATATGTGGTTGGTTTTATTAACATAGGTGTAAAGAGGGAATGTTGATTATTGCACAAATACTTCTTTGTGATGTGGTTAATAAAACTAGAGCCATGGGATACAAGGCCCGGGAGTCAATTTCTGTCTGAAAGCTTTATAAAGCCTTCAGGGATGGATTTTTATTCTTTTTATGTGCTAGAAGTTTTTTATTGCCCTTATTAGCTTGTTTACTGAGACCGGGAACCAAGAACTGTCTGATTCTCCTCCCCCAGGTTTCACCTGCAGTATTCACAAGGCTAGGATTTCATAAGCCACAAAACGGATGCCAGGCCAGTTTTCTTGTAGAAAATTTACAGGCACTTATAGGCACATATGATGTACAGTTTCTGTTCCTTAATCATAAGATTATCACACCCAATTAAATAAAATTTGTTGTTCCATGTGACACTTCTGGCATGGCCATGGTTATAAATTTGACTTTTTAATTATATTCACCTAGTAAGGAGGACATATTCTTATTAAATCTGTGGAAATAACATAATCTTGGAAAATAAAAAGTTTTAATAAAGCGCTTTGCATAATATATAATCATTGTTTCTCTATTTTGAGTTGTTTTGTAGAAAAGGCCAATTTATGACACTTTTTACAGAATTATTAAACTTAGATTTTTTTCTGATTAATATTTATTAGCTTATAACTTATGAAGATTTTTTTTCTGAATTCCGAGAGTTCAGTTTGAAGATACCATTTGAAGAATGTTTCATCCTGGTTTAATATATGTGTAACCTATTAAGTTGAGGTTTAGAGACAGATCAAGAAGAAATAAAAAGAGCTCTCTCATATGCCCATTAAAAATACAACATTAATCGTATCTGAGTCAGTTTCATTTGCTCCTAGGTAATTAATTCTTGTTTTGCTGATCTTAGGTTAGTTAGCTGCCTACTTTCATGAATTATCTGCTTCTGGACTAAGACGGTTGTGAAATTACTGACCTAGACCCTTGGTACAGACGGACAGATGTCTGTGGTGATGACAATGTCAGCTTCCCCAGGCAAGCCTCACCTGTTAGTCTATTGCTTTAATATCACTAGTTAACAGAACACAGCACTTACTGAGGTTCTTTTGATATTTTTCCCAGAAGACTCAATTTCTGATCTGCAGTTTGTAGCAGGAACCTGTAGGCAAGTTTGAGGGAAAAGCATAAAACAACTGTCAATGATAAGATTAAATGGCTTGGGCTAATTTATTATAACA
>NW_007730016.1:98458-146733 GCF_000696425.1 Galeopterus variegatus
AAGATAAGGTTATAAAGGATAAATTATTTTGAATGTGGGGTCTAAATTAGGAAAGATGATATTCAAAATATTTTTCAGAGGAATCAAGGTATAAGCTTAAGTCATAGGTACCTAAATGCAAGAAATGATTAACTTCAGGTAAGAAAGAAGATAATCAGAGCAGTGTGTAACTATAATTATTAGAAATTCTAGTAGTTTCAAAGTGGACTTTTGTTTTCTTGGACAGGAAGAAAACTAAATTCTAGTTTTACTCTTTTTGTGTACCACCCAATGTAACATTCTCCTTTAAAGGATTCATAAATCTTTTCTCTGTTCCCGGGGTCCACAGACTAGGGGCGACAGTCGAAATCTGACCATACCCATTTGTTTACTTATTATCTGTAGCTGCTTTTGGAGCAACAACAAAAAAAGTTGAATAGCTGCAACTGAGACCTGGTGGCCCACAAAGCCAAAATTGTTTACTATTTGGCCCTTTACAGAAAAGGGTGGCCAACTCATGAATTCTACCTTATCAATAAACCTATTGAAATTCAGCCAATTTAATTAAACATTGTGACTTTGTTTTTCATCCTAACACTTTAGTAAAAAAATTTGAACTTCTTTCAAACCTGTTATTGGCACATATTACAAACCAAGGAAAATACAATTTATTACCCCCTCTGACCTTCTAAAACTTATTTTACTCCCTCAAAATTTACTTTTTAAATATTTCTTTCACATTGCTGTATGATCAAATTTTAGGTCAAAACTAAACTTCCTTTACCTGTATAAGCCAACGGGCAAATCACATTCATTATTTACTAAATGCATTTGAACTTCTTTGTGATGATAGGACCTAGTGTAGTCTTAATCTCTTATATTGATTTCAACCTTTAACCAAAGCAACTGACATCCCACGGCAGGTACAGAGACATCTGGCAAGCAGTTTGCAGAAGACAGTCTGGCAACATACATACATATACATACACATACATACATATGTATGTATATACATGAAAATATGTACTATATGTATATATGCATGTATGTGTGCATGTATGTATATATGTATGTATATATGGGGGTACTTTAAAAAGTTGGTGGGAAAATAAAATTGAAGGGTAATACGAATCTTCTCATGAACTTTTTGATGTACCCTCATATATTATACATATGTATAAACTATGCCGGGTGTTTTTATATTCTCTTTATGTCTATAAATTTTAATATTTAAAAGATTGTTCAAGTAATCAAACATTTGTCTATTTAATATTAGTGAAAGATCTCAAAGTTAACTGAGGATTTTGGAAATTATGTTTAAGCTCATGTAATACAGATAAATATAATTCCTGTTCATAATATGAGTTTCCCAGAGAGATGACATTTAAAATTTTATATAGATTTATACGAATTCATCCTTTTTGATAAAGATATTGCTTATGCTAATTTAATTTATAATACTTAATTTTCATAATCTTAAATATTTTGTGGGAATGATGATTTACTTAACCCATAAAATTACTTTAGGAAATTTAGACAGCTTAAAACAGTTAAGACTTTTCATGGTAAAATAAAACCAAATTTTGTATAAGGGAGAATATTATGTTAACATTTTTCATACTGTGATAAAACATGGAAAAGTTTATTTTTGTCAAGGATTCACCTTGATTAGAAATATTATCTGAGCTTCATTTTACATTTGTGTACATACTTTAAAAACTTTTAAACTTTTGTTTAAAAGTACTGAAGTTCTCTTAGGATTATTGTTTTCCTCCTATGACCTGCATTCCTTTGCTTCTTATCTTGGAACTTAGCAACCAAAGTGCACCACACGACCCTGTCCTCGTCCTCTCAGGTGCCTGCTTGGAACCCACCCAGTGGTAAAGGAAACCTGTTCTTGGGAGAGAAAAGCCTGGAAGCTTGCTGGGTCTTAGCAAAAGGCTTTTAGGGTGGCTACGTTTGGAGCGTTGTGAAATGTGCCTCTGTCCTGACTGATAAACTAATCAATCAATCAACATTCTTTGAGACTCCCTTGTCAATCCTCTGTTGTGCCCTCAATGCCTGGAAAAGCACCCAGTTATGTTTTTAGTATCCCAAAGGAGCATGGATGGAGAAGTAAATCAGTTCTTTTTTTAAATGATTTTAAAAAATTGAGGAGGCTTCCAGTCAAGATGGCAGAATAGACAGTCCCCAGTGTCACTCTCTCCCACAAATCAACCTAAAAATTGAGGAGGCTTCCAGTCAAGATGGCAGAATAGACAGTCCCCAGTGTCACTCTTTCCCACAAATCAACCAATTTACAACTATAAAAAAGCAACAACAGCCAAAGCTGGGGCCACCAGAGCTCAGGGGAAGAGGAGGAGAGACCTACGGAGTGCATGAAGGTGGGAGAAACCACGATAAGAGAAAGAAAAAATGGCTCTGACCATTTCATAGCTGGGGCCACCAGAGCTCAGGGGAAGAGGAGGAGAGACCTACAGAGTGCATGAAGGTGGGAGAAACCACGATAAGAGAAAGAAAAAATGGCTCTGACCATTTCATGCCGCAGCTGCTTTAAGGCTGGAGCTGCTGAGCATGTGGATCAGGAACTGGGAAAAGCTGCCGCTGTGCCCTTCAGATGGAGTTGCTTGGAGGAGGCAGAGTAGAAGAGGGCCTTGGTGGCCCCCTGGCCAGCGAGACCACTGATAGGGTTTCCCTGGACCCACATAGGAGCGAAGAGCCACAACAACTGAAAAAAAGGAGCCACCCAGAGGCCAGTGAGTCATTGCAAGGGACCAGCGCAGGGCCCGTCCCATGAAAAGTGCTTGCAGCATGGGCAGTGGGGGAGATGGGCCCACCAGGGGAATGCTGGGGCATAGCAAGGACAACTGACCATCACCCCAATCAGCATAGGACCACTCAGAGGAGACTGGTCAGGAATATAGAATTGCATGGGGTGCAGTTTGATGAAAAGACTGAGGCCCAGATCAGAGTTTCTACACAACCCAGGTGCAGTGGGTCTCTGGAGAGCTGGAAGTACCTATAAGGTCAACTATTAAAACCTGAGCTGCACAAAAAGCCTTTCCTAGGGAATCAGCAGCAAAGCAGCAATTTAGCTCAACCACAGAGCTCAAGTGCTGGTCCCCACAGGAAGTTCCCCCATTTTAGAAATAAGCAAAGGACAAAAAATTAGTTCCAGCCCAGTGCCTCGGGGCCCACCTGGGGACCTGAGGTATGGAGCCGGGAACGGACCCCCCACCCCCCACAATCAGGCACACCACCAGTGCCTTGAGGCCTACCCAGGGTTATCAGACATGGAGTCAGGGACTGGACTCCCCCCCAAAACCAGACACACTGTCAGAGCCAAGGAGCATGCCAAAAACATCACCTGCATGTGGATGGCCCACTGCAGCCACCACAATAACTACAGCTGCCACAAAAGTGGCTAGACACCAGAACCACCACGAAGATGGTCCACCAGTCACTGGAGTGAATTGACACAAGGAGAGTCACCAGCAGAGACCAAAGAAAAGAAGAGGATGTCTCTCTCCACAAAGCCCATTCCAAAGTGACAGAAGAAGCATCTGCTCTATGATAATATTGGGAGACCTGAACATACCTCTCAGCATTGGACAGATCATCTAGGCAAGAAATCAACAGAGTAACCATTACTTTTTCAGAGAGAGAGAAGAAATCTAGGGTTATCAGAGGTGAGGTGGGGAGGGAAAGAGGGATGGGGAGAGATTGGACAAGGGGCATAAAGAACAAGTACAATTTGTGACAATATACATGCTAGTAATATTGATTTGATCAACATATGTCAACATTGAATCCCCGAAATATGTATAGTCAATTATGATTCAATAAAAATTAAAAAAAAAAGATATAATTCTCATAACATAAAAAAATAAAAATAAAGCTAAACTCTTCCCCTTTGCCCCTCCCGACCCCTCCCCGTCTTAATTTCCTGAGATGCTGCTTCACTAAGTGTCTGAAGCTTTCTCAAAGAGCTAGTACATTTAAAATATAGAAGTTCAAATTGTTCTTTATTTTCTGGAAATACTTGATTGCTTTTAAATACATTACATGCTTATTAGTCTTTATAAGACAAATGAAACAGGAGTGCTGTTACATTTGAGAGAATTTATAATCAATTTATTAATTTCCACTGGAGGTAGACAAGATAAACCAGTATGTTTGCCCTGAAGATATTTCACACTCACACAGTTGAAAAATCTTATCAATTCCTGGGCAAGCTAGAATTTTTAGCTGGATTTCTCTTTATTTTATTGTGTGCTGTTTTCTGTGGTGCTTGTCCAGTCGGATCGTGAGTCAAGGTAAGGACTCAACTCTAAGTTTTATTTTTCTTTATATCTTGACTTGGCTCATTTGGGTATTTCTATGTGCCTATCCATTTTCTTTTGAGAGAGTAGAGAAAAAGTCAGAACACTTTTGTTTTCTCTGGAGATGGTAAAGCACGAGTCAAGGCAGCAGTGACCCTGCCCTGCCCATTCCAACCCATGTCCTGGCTCATCCACACAATTGTTATGAAAATTGAACTAACTACACAAAGCTCTTTTAGGGGTTAGAGCTCTCTGTTTTCGAAGCCATACAAACCAGTTTTATTAATCTGAATCTTTGGGTGCATTTCTTCCCTGTGATGGTAGATCTATATGTTTGGATTATATATCCTATGGTGTGCACACATTACAGATTTTTATGCCCCATTAATTTCCTAACGTTTTGGGACAGTGAGAGAGCAAGAGAACAACAGTGAGTGTATTACTGGACACAGATATAGAAAGAAGTAGACTTATTTATTAAAAAATTTGAAAAGGTTAATTACCTTCCTTTTGTGAAGCCAGGAAAATGCCTTTTTCATTCACACACACGTAGACACAAAGAGAACTGGCAACCTCCGGTTCACAACTACAGCCTGGGTCAGCAACAGCCACTGGCTGGTTGCAGCTGGGTAAACAGGAGCACCAGGGATACTCAGTGGATCTCAAAGACACACTAGTTGGCTGTTCCTTGATCCACAAGCTGTTCTCCAGCAGCTTTTGAACAACTTTTTCTTATCTTCTTAAGTAATTTTTTCATAACGGTGCATAAAGAAGTCAAATCACAGGGAGACAGCCGGGAGATATCAGAATGCTCATGACAAATGAACACAAAGAAACAATCAGATTTCTGTCATCTTCCATTAATCAGAGACCAGATTCCCTGTCATCTGACACCCACAAGAGACCAGATTGTTGGACCACATAATCAAAGTCAACCTTCCAATGAAAGTCATAAAAATGGCGGCCAACACAAACTCATCCAGAAAGAAGACATCAGCAAATAAACAGAACCAAAGCAATAAAGGGAAAGAGAGAGTGGTGTGTGGCCCAAGAGTCTCCGTATGAGCTGGAAAAGACCTGCCTTGACACGGGGTCCCATGGGTGGTGCACCTGCAGTTCAGTTGGCTCTCATGAATGACACCCCAGGGCATCTCAGTGAAACCTCCAGATCATTTGTACATGATTTTTTCTTTCTATGATACTTTAAATTTCCCAAGAATTATCCATGGCCATGCTAATAGATAAAATCCCAGACTAACTTGCTCCTGTCACAGGAAGCAGTATTCATCTTACTCTTTCAGGAGAGTTCTCCAGAACTGTGGTTTCTAGCCTTGATATGGGATGAAGAATTACTTTCAGCGATCCATCAGCACATACATGAAACACATACTGGCTGTGAACCAAGTAAATGATAGGCCTCACACGCAAATTAATCAGAATTTTATAAGGATTTTGTGTTGCTGTGATGAACAAAATACAAATTAACTTAGAAACGTAGTAATTCATAGGCCCTTTTTTGGTCACTACGTATTTTGACACTCAGTGGATAATAAAATTGATGTGACTTTTCAGGGGCAAGGTGTAAAAGGTGCTGTGGACATTTTTTACATAAGATCTTCACAAA
This sequence comes from Galeopterus variegatus, assembly GCF_000696425.1. NCBI lineage: Eukaryota > Metazoa > Chordata > Mammalia > Dermoptera > Cynocephalidae > Galeopterus > Galeopterus variegatus. The sequence goes on from NW_007730016.1 coordinate 104,384, forward strand.
TGCATTGAGAGCTTTACAGGGGGAGGGAGGGGCTATCACACATTTACCTCCATTTCTTTTGTCATCACAGTGAAGGTAGGGACAGGATATACCTAGTACTTACTGAGGATGATGACTCTGAAAAGATAAGATCACGGGAGGAGCCCTGATTTTCCTAGGACAAATTTCATGGGAAGAGAGGTAGGTTCCTAGGGAAGAAAGGTGGCCCCTGTTCTTAGTCTTTGAAGTTGCAGATGGAGGAGATAGTTCCTGGGGCCTTCTTGGTCTTAGGAGATGCTGTAGACTAAACTTGTGGTCTCTGGAGCTTTGACCATCTGGGTTCGACTCAAATAGGGTGCAAGGACCCTGCGATTAGGGTTGTGGTGGGATGTGCCTCTCTTTAAAGACCTGCTGTGAAAGAGCTCTCTCTCCACTTAGGGAAGTGGTTTGAAACCCCTAGTTTAAGGAAGAGGCACAGAAAACAGAGAAGAGTAGGAAAAACTCATCAGGAAATGACAGTATGAGAAGATGGAATAAAATTAGTAGAGCTGAATAAATAATGAGAACAGACTAACAACTTATAAAGATCTATGCTAATGTTCATGTGAAGGAAATTAAAATACTCAGGGGATATTTGCAAATAGTAATGCTTTCATACAGTCTTGTTTTCCTAATTCATTTTTATATCTCTTTTAGGGAAGTCTGTATTTATGTTTATAATTCATTTTTGGAGCCTAAAAGGTCTAAATTCCTATTGCGTCATCCTAATTTACTTTGCAACATGGACTTTTTTTCTATCCTTCTCCCCTAGCTCTCTTTTCAGAGTCAAATACTGACTCTTGAAGAGTTCTCTGTGGTCTTGGTGTGTTTTTCCTTTTGAGTTTTTGACCAGATTTATCTAAGCATTCTATAGGTCAGTAATGCTTCCTGAATTATCCAAGTTGGAGGTGAATCCAAGTGGACACTTAACCCCTTGAGCTAAGGGAAGGGGAAATTTTTTCTAACATCTTGACTAACTCACTGTGTGTATCCAGAGGGGGAAATGGTCTTTACATTTGGAGAGTTTTGAAATCCAGAGAAAGCATATTTGGATTGTGGACTATTGGTTTAAATTAAATTGAGAAATGATATGCAAACACTTAAGTGTATGCAATATCGAAGCTAATGAAGCAGTTGATTGCCATGCAATATTTTCTTTTAAACTGACTATTAGAAATGTTAAGTGGTCTAACAGTTTTATGCTGTTCTTGGCTTTCTTTGAGTATGTAAATTATAGGCATTTTAATTTGGGCCACATGATTTTATAAACCTAACTTATTTTCCCTATTATTATATTGATAGAATGTTTTCATTTAATATATAATTTATTCTAAATAGAAGTCTATAAGCAGAGAAAAATAGGCTTGTATGGTTTGGTATTTAAAATTGCCTTCAATATTTTTTTTGTGAGAGGGAGGGGTGGCAGATACAGATGGGACTGGGGAAAGAGTTTTATTATTTTTTTCACTTAACTTTTTATTTTTGAATAACTATGCATTCACAAGAAAGTGTAAAGAAAGGTACAGGGAGGTTCTGTGTACCCTTCACCCGTCCTTCCCCTGTATTAGCATTTTGTTTAATTGTAGTATAATATAAATGCCAGGAAATTGACATTGGTACAATCTGTAGAGCTTATTCTGATTTCACCGGTTATCTCATTTGTGTGTGTGTTTGCATGCAGTTTTATCACGTGAGTCTCCATGTAACCACCACTACAATCAAGATTTTTGACTATCCCATCACTATACGACTCACTTGTGATGTCTTTTTACAGCTATCCTCACGCCCTCTCTCCAACACTAACCCCTGGCAACCACTCCTCTGTTCTTTCTCTCTATAATTATGTTACTTCATGAATGTTACATAAATGCAATCAGGTGGTATGTATCCTTTTGAGATTGGCTTTCTTCACTTATAATTTCCTTGACTTTTATTCAAGTTGCTGCATGTATCAATAGTCTGTTCCTTTTTATTGCCGAGTAGTATTACATGGTATGTATGTCCCACAGTTTACTTAACCATTCACCCATTGAAAGACATTTGGATAGTTTCCAGGTTTTGGATATTATGAATAAAATTTCTATGAACATTCATGTATAAGTCTCTGCTTAGAAAATAAGTTTTGATTTTGCTGGGATATATACTCAAGAGTGTAATTTCTGAGTTGCATGGTAAATTCACTTTTAGTTTTGAAAGAAAATTGCCAAACTGTTTCCCAGAGTGGCTGTAGCATTTTACATTACCACCAGCAATGTATGAATGATCAGTTTCTCTACACCCTTGCTAGTATTTGGTGTTATCAATATGTTTTATTTTAGCTATCTTGATAGGTGTGTAGTGATATGTCATTGTGGTTTTAATTTGCATTTCTCTAATAGCTTATGACATTGACCATCTTTTCATGTACTTATTTGCCATATGTATATTCTCTTTGATGAAATGTTTATGGGTATCTTTTGTCCATTTTTTAATTGGATTGTTTCTTTACTGTTGAATTTTGAGAGTTCTTTATGTGCTGTACGTATGAGTTCTTTGTTAGATATGTAGTTTGCAAATACTACCTTTTTGTCCTCTTTGCAGGGTCTTTTGCAGAGCCAAAGATTTTAATTTTGTTGAAGTCCAATTTATCAATTTTTCCTTGTGATTTTGATTTGATTACCCTAATGGCTAATGATGTTACAGTTTTTCATGTGCTTAGTGCCCATTTGTGTTTCTTCTTCGGAGAAATGCCAATTTAAAAATTTTGTACATTTAAAAATTGAGTAATATGTCTTTTTATTGTTGATTTGTAAGAGTTCTTTGTGTATCCAGAATACAAGTTCTTTTTCAGATGTATTATTTGCAACTATTTTCTCCCATTCTATTGACTTTTCATTTTCTTGATAGTGTCCCTGGAAGCACAAAAGTTTTTAATTTCAATGAAGTCCAATTTATCTATTTTTCCTTTTGTTTCTAGTGCTTTTTGTATCATATCTAAGAAACTGTTACCTAATCCTAGGTCATAAAGAATTATTCCTATGTTTTTTTCTAAGAGTTTTATAGTTGTAGCTTTTATATTTTGAATTAGTTTTTAATGAATGGTGTGATGTAGGGATCCAACTTCATTCTTTTTTATGTGGATATTCAGCTGTCCCAGCATCAATTGTTGAAAAGACTGTTCTTTCCTCATTGAATTTTCTTGGCAACCTTGTCAAAAATTAATTGGTCATATATGCATGAGTTTGTTTCGGGACTATCAGTTCTATTCCATTGAGCTATATCTCTATCTTTATGACAATGCCATACTGTTTTGATTACTGTAGCCTTGTAATAAGTTTTGAAATCAGGAAGTATGATTATTCCAATTTTGTTCTTCTTTTCTAAGTTTGTTTAGGTTATTCTGTGTCCCTTTCATTTCCATATGAATGTTAGGATCAATTTGATTTCTGCAAAAAAAAAAAAAATGCACTGAGATTTTGAAAAATTGTCTTGAATTTTCAGATCAATTAACAATATTGTTTTATGATCCATAAAACTGGATGTCTTTCAATTTATTTAGATCTTCTTTAATCTTTTTAATGATGTCTTATAGTTTTCAGTGTACAAATCTTGAACTTCTTTTGTTAAATTTATTCTTAAATATGTTATTGCTTTTGATGCTATAGTAAATGGAATTGTTTTCTTAATTTAGTTTTGAATGATTCATTGCTAATGTATAGAAATACAATAAATTTATGCATACTGCTCTTGTACCCTGAAGTTTTTAAATAGTTTTTGAGCTAATTCCTTAAGATTTTCTATACAAGATCCTGTTAGGGAAACCCTCACTGATAAGGTGATTTTGAACAGAACATTTCGCGGAGGGGAAGGGAAGAGTAAGAGCAAAGACCTTGAGATGGTGCATATTTGATAGGCCTTCATGGCACACTGAGGAAGCTGGTGGGGGTAGTGGTGAAGACGTGGATTTTATCTTGGAGAAGATGGGAAGCTACTGGTGGTTGAGAGCAGAATAAGAGCACAAAATAATCCTCTTGACTTTGGACTCATCTTATTCCAGCCACAAGTGCAGCAACTATTTCCATCCCGAATTCTACCACCAGAGCCTCACTGCAGGTTTATGCCACACCCCCAGTGTTCTCCCTGGAGCTCCCCTGAACCTGTAGCATGGGACTCCCTCAGACTCACACATGCACAATGCGCCTTGGAGCAACCCTCGATTGTTGAGGGACAGAAGCCACTGCTCTTTACCCTTCCCACCCCTGGTGCATGGCTCTGAGATGTGTTAACAGTGCTGCTCACGCAGTCCCCTGAGGACTAAGCATCAATTGTTTAAGTTACACTTTCTTGTACTGACTCCACCTCTTCCCTGTTTCGATGCCTCCCTCACTCTTCTTCCCTGGGGCCACATTCTCAAATAAAATGTTCACATGGAAGCCTCTGCCTCATACCTCACCTTCAGGAATGGCAGGCAGGCAGATCTGCATGGGTGGGACTGGAGGGGTAAGAGCAAGAGGGAAGCAGGCACAGCAGTCAGCACTGATTCCATTCACTGGGGACAAGTGACAGTGGCTGGGCCGAGAGAGGGCTGTGAGAGGGGGAGGTGGGCTGGGTTGTGGATGTGTTGGAGGGCGAGCCAACAGGGTTGCAGGTGGAATGTCAGAGAGTGATGTCGAGGGTGACCTGAAGTGTCTGGCAGAGCCACAAGGGAATGGGGTTGCCGTTGACATTGAAATACACCAAAATAAAAACATGAAGTAAGAAAAGAAGGCAAAACACAAACCCATATCTAGGTATATACATCAACACACATTCTAAATGTCTCACTTCCTCTTTCGCCTGACCTCAGTGTGTTGCTAGAGATTTTTCTGGGGGAAAACTCTCCAGGAGCAAGCTGTGCCCTGGATTTGAATTGGTCTTAGAGACATGATGGCAGCTCCTCATGCTGTGTCCTCCACAGACTCTCTGAGGAGAGCATGTATGAGACACCATGGAGCCCCAGGACATGTGGCTGTTTTGCTCAGACAGACATTGTCTACAGACATTTCTAAACTGTGATCCTTTTGTCTAATGTCCTGATGAAAACTTGCAATTGATATGGCAAGAGATTCTTTCATTGCTGTGGCATTAACTGAGCAAGCAAGTCGCTCACTGGCCCAAGGCCAAGTTTAGCTGTCAGGTGCACAAAAGCTGTCAGGAGAAGATAATGCATTTTCCTCTCCAGGGAGAAGAGAACACATGTATCTTTTGTCCATTTTTTAATTGGATTGTTTCTTTACTGTTGAATTTTGAGAGTTCTTTATGTGCTGTACGTATGAGTTCTTTGTTAGATATGTAGTTTGCAAATACTACCTTTTTGTCCTCTTTGCAGGGTCTTTTGCAGAGCCAAAGATTTTAATTTTGTTGAAGTCCAATTTATCAATTTTTCCTTGTGATTTTGATTTGATTACCCTAATGGCTAATGATGTTACAGTTTTTCATGTGCTTAGTGCCCATTTGTGTTTCTTCTTCGGAGAAATGCCAATTTAAAAATTTTGTACATTTAAAAATTGAGTAATATGTCTTTTTATTGTTGATTTGTAAGAGTTCTTTGTGTATCCAGAATACAAGTTCTTTTTCAGATGTATTATTTGCAACTATTTTCTCCCATTCTATTGACTTTTCATTTTCTTGATAGTGTCCCTGGAAGCACAAAAGTTTTTAATTTCAATGAAGTCCAATTTATCTATTTTTCCTTTTGTTTCTAGTGCTTTTTGTATCATATCTAAGAAACTGTTACCTAATCCTAGGTCATAAAGAATTATTCCTATGTTTTTTTCTAAGAGTTTTATAGTTGTAGCTTTTATATTTTGAATTAGTTTTTAATGAATGGTGTGATGTAGGGATCCAACTTCATTCTTTTTTATGTGGATATTCAGCTGTCCCAGCATCAATTGTTGAAAAGACTGTTCTTTCCTCATTGAATTTTCTTGGCAACCTTGTCAAAAATTAATTGGTCATATATGCATGAGTTTGTTTCGGGACTATCAGTTCTATTCCATTGAGCTATATCTCTATCTTTATGACAATGCCATACTGTTTTGATTACTGTAGCCTTGTAATAAGTTTTGAAATCAGGAAGTATGATTATTCCAATTTTGTTCTTCTTTTCTAAGTTTGTTTAGGTTATTCTGTGTCCCTTTCATTTCCATATGAATGTTAGGATCAATTTGATTTCTGCAAAAAAAAAAAAAAAATGCACTGAGATTTTGAAAAATTGTCTTGAATTTTCAGATCAATTAACAATATTGTTTTATGATCCATAAAACTGGATGTCATTGGTAACAAGTACTTGAGAGGAGGTTGACCAGAGAGCACTGATCTGTTTGGAGGCTCTAGGATGTTGTCAACATTTATAAGGCTCCTGATATATTTCAGGCACATGCTAGCTGTTGGGGATACAGTGCTGAGTATGAACATTACAGTGGGGGACTAGAAAAATAAATGAAGGATTTCAATACAATATGGTAAGTGTTTCTAAAATAGAGGTAGGTGGAAGGGCCTTGGGTAGGGATGATGGGGGAAGGTGCACAGAGCAGGTGATGTTTGAGCAGGGTATTGAAAGATAAAGGGGACTTTTCCTAATGAAGAGGACCTATTCCCAGCATGCATGGGTGGAGGTGAAAGTGCATGGGATTGGAAAGGGAGCGGCTGGTCTGTGAGCCCAAGAAGCCAGATCTTGAAAATGGTTCAAGAGTGATGTGCAGAAGATATAAAGGGGACTTTTCCCAGCATGCATGGGTGGAGGTGGAAGTGCATGGGATTGGAAAGGGAGTGGCTGGTCTGTGAGCCCAAGAAGCCAGATCTTGAAAATGGTTCAAGAGTGATGTGCAGAAGAATGTATTCTACTGTCTCAGGGTCATCTGAACAGTAAGTGCCTGGTCAGTCTCTGGAGGATGTGTGCTCTTTGACCACGCTTGCTTCTGCCCCATGAGGAGGGTATGAAAGTGAACAAGACAGATGGGCCCTGTTGTCTCAGAGCTGTCAGTTTGGTGGGGGAGAGAGAGTAAACAAATACACAGAATCTTTAGGAAGTGGTAAGGGCTGTGAAGAGAATCAAGTCAGATTTCTCTTTTTGGGAATAAGGTCACCTAAGTTATTTGGACAACCCCCCCAACACAGAGATCAAAACCAAGCAAAAGCAGGAACACAGAGAGGCTAGTGGAACAATGGAACTTCTGATCCTGGCAAACTTGAACTTGGGCGGGCAAACCGAGGACAAGCCTCCAGCCTACCTAGGTGGAGATTTTAAGAGGAAGCTCCTCAGGACAGGATGGAACCAGACCTCCTGTGGCTGACATGCTTATCTCAGGTCTTCTGTTTTTATTCAGGTCTTCCTTCTGGCTATGCAATCTCCTTCCAGTAAATCTATTTCTTATTTTTCAACTTGGTCAACAATGATTTCTTTGCTTTCAACCAAAGATTCCTAATCAGCATGTTCTTTTTCATATTTTCTCTTTTTATTTTGAAATCATTTCAAACTTAAGAAACTCTTGCATAAAAAGTACAAAGAATATCTTTTTTTCTTAATCATTTGTAAGTTGCAGACCAGATACCATTACCCTGGAATATTTTGGCATGCATTTGCTACATACTAGAACGTTCTCCCACATAGCCATAGTGCAACCATGAAAATCAGGACATTAATACTGCTTTATTACTACCTTCAGACCTATTCAAGTTTCACCAACTATCCTAATAACGTCCTTCATAGCAAAAAATCCAGTCCAAGACCATGTCTTGTATTTACTGTCATGTCTCTAATCTCCTTTAGTCCAAGACAGTTTCCTAGTCTTTCCTTTGCTATCACAACATCGACACTTTGGAAGATTACAGGACTATTTTGAGATTATGCGAATATCTTGTTTCTCATCATATTTTTATCTACCAGTTTTAGCATTCACTGGTGCTACTTGTCTCAATTAATTATTACTATGATAATTGTCTTATGGTGATTTTCTAACTCTATCATTACTTCTGCACTTATACATTTATTTACCAGTTGGCATTACAGGGTAAGGAATAGCTTTTTCTATTTATTTATTTATTTAATGGATTCTTATTGTATTCAATGGGTTATAATCTACTGATACCATTATTTATTTGGATGCTCAAATGGTCCCAGATTTGGCCAGTGGAAGCCCCTTCCAGCAGGCTCTTGTGTCCTGCTGACACATACCCATTATTCTGTGAGCACTTCCTTGCTTTCTGGCATAACATGCTGCTCCAGACCCAGCTTGTACTTTCCCCGTCCCACCTCTGGAATCAGACATTTCTCCGAGGAGTGCTGGTTCCATTGAATGGGAATGGTGTTTAGAAACCAAGAGCTGAACACTGGGTGTGCTCTCTGCTACACACACACACACACAAATATCTACATTTATTCCTATATCTTGCCATACTGAGACCCATAAGTTCATGCTCATACTTCCAATTTCAAGGCAACACCACATTTGTAACTCCCTTATCCAAAAACAAGAAACTTGGTTCCAATTATCCTTAACATATTTAGTTATTGGATCCACCCTCCATGTGTCTAATCAATCTTCTGTAGCCATCACTTTCTCCCACCCTTGTCCGATGCAGATGGGGTCCTGATCTTCTTCATGCTCTAACTCCCCACTCTGAGCTGCCACTGCCTCTCCCACTGCATGAACTTTCTCTTACCCTGCTCAGAGTCCAGTGCTCCTCACCGGGCCACCTCTTGACCCCTGTCCTGTGCAGGAGCCCTTTCAGCCACTTAAGCTCCAACATCTGCTATTGACCATGACAAAAATCCCATTCTCCACACAGATGCCTACCTTGCTTGGCCCACATAATGGTTTTTGTACTGAATTATTTGGAAAGGTAGGAAGGTAGAAAGGCAGGAAGCTGATATGTTCTTATTAGATATAATTAGAAAAAGAGTTTGCTAGAGAATGGTCATAGAAAAAAGCTGATAAAAGCTGATGGCTGAGGAGTGGATATTGATTTATTGACACCTTGGAAGAAGTCACGGAAGACGGAAAAAAACCCCTCAGAACTGCATAACGTGTGTCAGAGGAGAGAGGAGTGAATCATGTGTGTGTGTGTGGGGGGGAACTGTGGTAGATGTTCTGACATGAGGTTATTATGGATGGAACTAAATCCACATTGTTGGAAAAAAACCCCTCAGAACTGCATAACGTGTGTCAGAGGAGAGAGGAGTGAATCATGTGTGTGTGTGTGTGGGGGAACTGTGGTAGATGTTCTGACATGAGGTTATTATGGATGGAACTAAATCCACATTGTTGAAGAGGGGATTGGGAGATATCCAACAAGTAGGTTGAACAGAGGTTACCTAAGATTGTTTTTTCTTAAAAAAAAAGCCAGGTAATTCTGGGCCTTTCAGAACATGGCAATTTCCCAGAAGCAGGATTAGGAATTCTGAGTCATAAGACCTATTAATGTGCAAATTTTTATAACAATGCAAAATGAATTTATAATTTCCCATTGAAGCTCCAAAAAAGTATGCAAAAAAGTTTTTAGTAAGGGAGGAATAATACATGGAAATTAGTAATACAGTACACACTGTTATTAATTTAAGGTATGTAAAATGTCATTGATGTTTTTTGGTTTTGTGTAAACAAAACAAAGACAATCTGTACAAGACTATCTGTAATACTTTATTTCGAGAATAGAAATATTTTTTATTCTTTATTTCAAGAATATTAATAGAAACTATTCATTAAAATTTCCATTGGGTCACTTCCATTTTTATTATTGCTACATTTCTATTTTCTTACTAGTTTGTCAAATGTGAATTCTCCTGCTATGAGATATTTCAGGAATTTAGCCCCAATGCTGGGGAGTGAATATTGTGATAACCAAAAGACCAGTTCCATCTGCCATAAAGGCCAAAGCCTATAATTCTATGAACTTAACCTTCACACCATCTGATCTTTTGTGGTTCATGCACAGATCTCTCTTTTACCAGTCTTCTCAAGGCTGCCTTCATGTCTCAAGCATGTCACTAAATCTTAAGCTATTTCTTTAAGGAATCAGTCCTTAATAGTTTTAAGAAATGTAATATGTGCAAAGTGACTGGCTCTAGAAAATCCTATAATGCAGTAAAATCCTAGCAGAACATCTAATAGAAACATGGTTGGTGAATAATTGTCTCTTCTTTCATAGAAGTTAACATTCTTAAAGAATTAACATTTTAATATTTGTTTCTATTTAAACATTTGACATTAAATTTACACAAAATGGAATTTCTAACAGGTTAATTATATGCCATTTTTCTATCTCACGAAAGGAGAGCAGTGCTATTGGAAAAAAAAGGGAAGAAAGAAAGAAAGAGATTAGCTGCTTAACTATCCCCAGTGACTGGCTAGGAATCAAGATGATATATTCCTAATGAGCAGCTGCTTTATCTCCATTATTTTTCTAGTGAAAGAAAATGTGGAAATATTTTAGCATTTACAGAGCAACTGTTTTAGCCAAAATTATGAGTATTTTATGTTTCACATGGGTATTAAAAAAATCTCTCTACACATGTCTGGAAGTGCTCCAGAGTCTGTAAATCTAAAACTGTTTTAAAAATAAAAATTTTTTTTTTCCTTTTTTGTCTTTTTTCATGACCGGTAACGGGATTGCAACCCTCGGTGTCGTGCCCGCACCGCGCTCAGCCAGTGAGCGGGAACCGGTCTCCACATGGGATCCGAACCCTTGGCGGGAGCACCGCCGCACTCCCAAGCGCTGCACTCAACCGAGTGTGCCACTGGGCTGGCCCAAGAAATAAAATTTAAAAAATGCTTCAGAGGACTGTCTAAGAAAAATGAAAATATCATGGCCAAAGAAAAATGTCATATCAACAGATTCAGGAGGAAATTGAGACAATAAATAAAAAAACCTACCTCATGAATTGCAAGAAGATAAAATAGGAGAACCAGAGTTTAGAGAAATGATGCTTCCTTGGCTACAGGTCAAACCACATCACAGACCACACTCCTCTCTGTCTTAAGAAGGATGAAATTTAAGGAAAGGACCTAAGAAACCATGTACTGTAGTTCAACCCTATGTTATGAAACCCGTGGAAAACAAAGCCCAAAGAAACTGAGGACCTGGTCTGAGGTAAGGAATGCTCAGGGCTGAACTGGTCCCAGAGCCGAGCAAGGGTTCTCAGGCAGCCAGCTTCCCTTCCACCCTTCTGCCTCCTTAGCCAGTCTCTACACTTCTCTATTATCCCAAAGTATTTTTGGTTTTGGCTTTTTAGACCTATAAAGTATCCTTACTCCAAAGAGATTAAGACATCATCCTACAATTTTTAAAATTAGTCTTGCTTAACTATAAACCAGCAGCAGAAATAAATAGTGAAAGAAAGGCCATGGTGGGGGCTGGGTAAGGACTGGAGAGAGCTGGGAGAGGGGGACCAGCCAGGGACATGTGCGTGCTGTGTGGCTGGGAGAGAGCTCAGAACACGAGAGCTGATGTGTGATGGAGGATGTGTTTTTGCAGACACTACATACCCTTTCTTATAATTAGTTGGCTTTTATTTAATAAAACATTCTGGCCTTGGTGCATTAGATAATAATGATTGTAATTATAATAGCCAGTGATAAATTGCATACCAATTAAAATTAAAATGCTTGTACCGTGGCATCTTCCTTTTTTAGACTTTCCTTTTTTTGAAAAATACATGCAGAAAAAAGCAATTTTATCAACAAATGAAGCCAGGGAAGATTAAAAGCTAAGCCAAATGTAGTAACTCTGAATTCCCTTCTGACCTTTATGAGGCTGCAATCACTATGCACATGTTTTGAATTCTATCTTTTCCTCTTTCCCTTACTTCATATCAGGTTCCCACAGCTGGACAGAGTCCATGAGCTTATATCAGTGCTACTCTGATAGATGCCAATTACAGTTATATACCATAATTCCATAATTCTATCTTTTCCTCTTTCCCTTACTTCATATCAGGTTCCCACAGCTGGACAGAGTTCATGAGCTTATATCAGTGCTACTCTGATAGATGCCAATTACAGTTATATACCATAATTCCATCAATTTGCACTTGTATCATTTCCAGTTTTCATAATTTATTAATAGCTTTACTATGAATTTTTTTATACAACTTACCTTTGGCCATCTTTTAGGTTAAAAGATGTACTCTGCAAAGTAAAATTGTAGAGTATTATATAAAAATATCTTCTAGTTATTTTTTTCATATTGCAAGATTACTCTCGAGACTGAAGCAACTTATAATGATGCTGTGATTTGAATGTGTTCCCCAAAATTCATGTGCTGGAAACTTAATCTCCAATGCAACAGTGTTGAGAGGTGGGATGTTTAAAAAGTGATTAGGTTGGATTAATGCTATCCTTTTGTGAGTGGGTTAATTATAGTGGGAATGGGTTCTTAATAAAAAGATGGATCTGGCCCTCTTCTCTTGCCCTGGCACACACTCTCTTGCCGTTCAGCACAAAGGCCCTCACCAGATTCCAGGCCCTCAGTCTTGGACTTCCCAGCCTCTAGAACAGTGAGAAGTAAATTTATTTTCTTTATAAATTACCCAGTCCCTGATATTCTGTTATACCAGCACAAAATGGAGATAAATGTCAAAAGTAATAACTGTATTTTTCCACAGAACTGAGGCTCATTATTTTTATTTAATAGATGTATAATGTCACTTCGAAGCTTTTAAAATCTTCATTTCTTGAATTGTTACTGAGGCAGTGCATTTTTCACAGTTTGTATTTTTCTTTAACTTGTAATTTCTCTTTTCCACTTGTAGAATAAAGTCTTAAATATTTGTACCAATTATTTATGTATGTTGAATGCTAAATGTTAGTTATGGTTATCACATTTTCCCCATTCTGTTGCATTTCTACTCATTTAAATAGATTTTTACCATATTTTGTTTTCATTGTTACATTTATACAAATATTCATCTTTTCTCCAATGATGACCTCAATATTTTCAGTATTTAGAATGGTTTATACTCTCTGCAGAGATTCCATATGCTTTCCCCAATTGTATTTTTATTTTTAATTGCTGAAGTCTTTAAAACCAGCTGGAATTTACTTCAGTATATTATGAGTAATATTGGATATATGTTATATATTTTTTTCAACGAAGATTTACTGTGTCCTTTTTCTAGGCCCAGCCCTGCAAGACATTAGTGATATTAAGAAAGATGGCATAATAAGGGCAGCTATAGCCCTCAAGGACCTTACAGACTATGTGCCATACAGGTGAGTATGCTCAATTACAGAGCAGTGTGTATAGTGTTAGCATGTTAATAAGTAGAGGGTATGGGGGAATGCCAAGCAGAGTGTTGACCTAAAGGAAGAAACTGAGGCAAAACTACATAAAACAATGAGTTTATTTGGGCCAAGGTTGAGGACTGCATCTCAGGAAAACACAAACTCGAGTTTGCCTGGAGTATGTGTTCTAGCTGGTATCATTTATAGACAGACTTTTAAAGGAAAAAGGAGAAGTTAAGGGGGCAGTTCCAAAGCTGCTTGCCAAAAATTTATATTGGTTCATTAAAATAACATAAGCTATGGATTGGCTGTACATTGTCCTTTGCATCATAAATTCTAGAATATTGCAGCAAAGAAATAGGGAGGGTCACATTTTACAATTTGTGATAACATTTGGGTAATTTAAAACCATTGATGGCAGCATTTAGTCTGGAAACTGCCATTACAACATGCTTTTTAGCAATTATCCCAGACAAGGGTGAGGGACTGAAGCTCCATGCTCATATCTCTCTTGGCCTGTTAGATTTATCAGACCTTGCATTACTTAGATTGCTCTAAGTCACTTTTCTTTTTCAAGAATTACTGCACTTAATCTTACAGAATCAGGTGAAGACTCCTTGAAGAAAGGGGTGTCTAAGCTGAGAACTAGAAATTAAGTAGGAGTTGGCCAAATATCAAAGAAACAGGGAGGAAGACTGTTCCAGGCAGGGGAACAGCAAATGCAAAGCTTGTGCTAAGAAGAGCATAACAATTTCACAGGAAAGTAAGGAAAGTGATCAAGGACTGAGCATGATTTATTGTACTGAAAGTACTTTGAAAAGGACGCAAAAGTAACTCTGCTACACTTGCTGACTGCCAAAACAGTGTTTTTAGTATCCCCACATTTTGCTACACTAGAACAATAAAGCACTGGGCTCCTGATACATGTAGCCAGCCTTGGGCAGAAATAAGGCCCTGGAGAAGTGAGGTTCCACTTCTGATCCAAGGGAGCAGAAAAAGAGTGGATGTTCAGAGGCTCATCTTGACTTTTTTGTCTCTCTTGAATAAGCTTCTGCAGTTAGGGGATCCCATCATGGCCCAAGAAGAGTTCCTGCTGCCACGTATCACTGATCATTTCCTTCTTAGTGAGAAAGCCTCGGGTGGGAATATATAGGGTGGACAGATGACTGGTTCCAATATTTTCAAAGAGGCCTCAGAAATCGCCACTTTCTTAAGAACCTGGCACTAAAAGTACTTAATTCAACTGGCTTAAGTGAATGGATCAAGAAGGAATTGGGATATTTGGAACAGGGATTTCGGCATACTGCAAATAATTGAGCACTGACTCTAAGGCCAGGAATGGTGTAGCAGATTGAGTTATGTCCCCCCGAAAGTCACTGAAGCTTGAATTGTGTCCCCCAAGTTTTATGTATTAGAAACTTGGTCCCCACTGTGACTGTTAAGAGGGTGGGAAATCCTATTATGGTAATTGAAAGGTGGATCCTTGAAGAAGTGATTAGATTGTAGGACCATGCAGTAGTGAATGGATTAAAAATGGTGGTCAGGGGCGTGGTTCTGAGGACTTTAAAAGAAGAGAGAAGAAAGTCTGTTTCCTCCATCTTGCAATGGGTCATTGTTGCCACCACCAGATGGAATTTGGACTTTCTAGCCTCAGAAATTGCAAGCAATAGATTTTTTTTTTTTTTTATAAATACACCAGTTCCATGTATTTTGTTATAAGCAACAGAAATGGACTAATACAAAAGGGTAACATGTTCAATTAATTTTATAGAATTTTCTTTTTTAAAAAAAATCCATATCGTGTTGCTAAGACTCATCTGTGTTATTTACTGCTGCAGTTTATTTGTATTCACAGACGTGTGGTATTCCATTACATGAGCATTTCACAATTTATTATTTAGCCATTCTCTGGTTGATGGGCTTTTAGATTGTTTATATATGCTTATAACTTGTATTTTCAGTTTTGTTAAGGTATCTATTGCTAAATGAATATTTCTAATTTTAATATAATCAGATTTATCAATAGATTCCTTCATAGTTAGCACTTTATGTGTGTCTGATTTAGGACATTCTTCCTTATCTCAAATCCCAAAAAATGCTTACCTTATGTACTAAAAGCTTAAAATTTTGCTTTTAACTTTAAGCACCAAATTCACTTGGAACTGATTTTTTGTTATGGTGAGAGGAAAGGGTTGTATTTCATTTGTTTTTCCATACAGGCCACAATTTCCCTAAGATCCATTTATCGAATAGTCATTTCCCCCACTTCCTACAGACCTGCAATCTACCTCTGTTATCCATCAAATTTCTATATATGCAATAATCCTGTTTTGGGTGCTCTATTCTATGTCAACAATTATCTTGTCTGTTCATGCACCAATGTTATATTAATTAACTATTGTATCTTTACAATAAATTCTAATATTTGGTTGGAAACTTTTCTTTATTTTTCTTCTTTGGAAATGTCTTGACATTCCTGGCAATTTTACTTTTCCTTATACATTTTGTGCTTTTCCTCCCCTCAGCTGGGCTTTAAGTTTATCCTGATTCTACCCCAGGAGACACTTGTGCCAGTCTGTCCTGAAACTTCTTGTGATTTCTGCAGCATGGAGGATGGATAGATCAGGACAGGAACAAACTTTCCCTCATTCATCTTCTCATGGACAAGAAGCGAGAGTGGAAATTGGTACAGCCACTCTGGAAAACAGTAAGGTGGTTCCTCTGTGAACTAAAAATTGATCGATCCTGTGACTCAGCTATCTCACTACTGGGTATATACCCAAAGGAAATGAAATCAGTATGTCAAATAGACACCTGTGCTCCCATGTTCATTGCAGCTCTATTCACAATAACCAAGGGATGGAATCAATCTAAATGTCCATCAATAGATGAATGGATACAAGAGTTGTGGTATATATATATACACAATGGAATGTTACTCGTCTATTAGAAAAATGATATCAGGTCATTTGCAGCAACATGGATGGAACTGGAAGCCATAATGTTAAGTGTAGTAAGTTAGGCACAGAAAGACAAGTACCACATGATCTCACTCATGTAGAATCTTAAAAAAAAAAAAAAAAAAGATTCTCAATGGGTCATTGTTGCCACCACCAGATGGAATTTGGACTTTCTAGCCTCAGAAATTGCAAGCAATAGATTTTTTTTTTTTTTATAAATACACCAGTTCCATGTATTTTGTTATAAGCAACAGAAATGGACGGGGTGGGGCAGAGAGGGGGAAAAGTGGGGGACTAATTAATGGGTACAAAACGGTGCTACCTACCCTAAGTCAATCATTGTGCAGTATATACATGTATTGAAACAACACATGGTACCCCACAAATATGTACAAATAAAAGATTGAGTTAAAAAAATATATATACATATATTAAAATAAAAAGAAGCAGCAGCAGCCCTTGCTCGAGGTTTCAACACACACCATGGAAACCAGTTTACAGCAGCCTTTGGGCTCCTGTCTCCCCAGTGTTATATATACATATATTAAAATAAAAAGAAGCAGCAGCAGCCCTTGCTCGAAGTTTCAACACACACCATGGAAACCAGTTTACAGCAGCCTTTGGGCTCCTGTCTCCCCAGTGTTCCTGTGTTTATTTCTTTTCATTATTTCCTGTATTTCAAGTTGTCCTCGACAAACCATTTTTATTCACCATTTTTATAGAAACCGAAACTTCCCTTTTCAAATTTATTACATTTTTGAGTTAACTATTCATTCTATTGATACATGTTACTGTCTCCATTTCTCCAATTTGTTGATTTTTAGTTTCAAGTTTTATTATTTTTTCCTACTTTATTCTGGCTTGCTTCTTCACCCCCTATTTAACAATTTTAAACTTGAATTTAGTTTCTCCTTTTAAAAAATATTGCAAGGATTAAGAGTAATAAATTCTTCTAATTTCAGTTTTCCACAAATATTAATATAGTTTATTTGTGTACTTGTTGGGTTTAAAACATTTGTGCCAGATCTTGTGGATTTCTTCCAAGATTTAGCACTGTTTAAGAATTTTTCTTCCTCTTTCTTTAGTGTTCATGGAGCTAGGGACATTTTAATATCTAAGAAAGTTCCAATTTTATTGCACTGTGATCAGAGAATGTGACAGACTGAATTTTTGATTTTTTGTTTTTGTTAAATACACATTACATGTCATAATATAATCTTGTTTGTGTCTGTGAAAGTTCCCAACACATACTTGTAAATGTTTTTAGTTATCTTTAATTTCTCCCTGTAGGCCTAATACAGCATTATTTATTACATTGTTCAGCTCCATAATCTTTTTATTCTTTTTTTTTGTCTCCTTGATGTGCTTCATTTCCTTAACCTTGACCTCGGTCTATACTCTGTCTAATTCATTTCTCCTCTTTGAATGGCTATGATAGTTTATTTTATGTGTTAACTTGACTGGGTTATGGAGTGCCCAGATATTTGGTTAAATGTTATTTCTGGGGTGTCTGTGAGGGTGTTTCTGGATGAGCTTAGCATTTGCATTGGTAGGCTGAGGAAAGCAGATGGCTCTCCACCATGTGGGAGGGCCTCATCCAATCCACTGGGGGCCTGGATAGAACAAACAGGCTGAAGAAGGAAGAGTTTGCTCTCTCGGCCTGACTGCTCCACATTGGAAAATTTGGTCTCCTGCCCTCACACTGGGACTGACACCACTGGTGCTTCTCATTCTCAGACCTTCAATACCTAATATAATAACTTTGATCTGTTTTCATTTTCCATTGCCTTTTATAGCCATCTTTGTAGATCAAGAATTTGTTGCCAAATCATTCCAGTCATTAGGCCTTAGGATATGCTGCTTCGTTCAGAGAGGAGAACCGGCTGGGCTGGTGTGCACTGTGATCACACCTACTTTCTGATCTGTGCATGCTCTTTCCAGTCTCTAATGAAACATAGGTTTTTTGCATTCTGGTGGCCCTCTGATTAGACCTCCACCATCATAATTGAATCTAAAAGAGGAAATGATTTCAGTAAGGAAGGGCATAGAAAGGAGGGTGGCCAGCAAAGTTCAATGCTGGAGAGAAGCCAAAGAAATTGAGAACTGAGAAGTTTAGTCAATTCCATGTCACTGGTGACCCGGGAGAATACAGTTGCAGTAAGCTGGATCAACAGAAGCTGTACGTGAGGGAGTTTTAAGGGAAATGAGAAAATGGAGATAGCAGGTGTATTTTTACATTGCAGGAATTTATTAGTAAATTAAAGAGAAATATATGTCAGCTATGGGCACTGAATGAGTGCTTGATTCTGTGATTTACCATATCTCTAGTTATATATAGCCTATCTATTGTAAACCCCATGGTATTGTACACACTACTGAATTGCCTTTTCCCCTTGGGAATATGCTGACTGGCCCAAGTCCTGCAAACATCTTAGCAAGGGTCTCAACACATGGCTCAGCAGGTTGTACACTGCACAACGCATGTGAATTGTGTCTCTGAGAATTGTGCAGTGTACAATCTGCATAACCATACATAGCAAGCCTGATTCTAGCACTCTGTTCGAAGGAAAGAAGTATGTGCTGCATTGTTTGTTTGACTCTAAATATATTCTTTTTTGTCTGCCAAGAATGGGGAAATCATGCATCTATCTTCTCTCATTTATTGCCAGAGTATAAATATGATTAAAAAATAATGACGAAAAATAAATCTTACATGCACATCCCTGACAGTAATAGTAGCCGTCTTGAGGAGGACATATGGTGATTGGCTGAGTATGGGGTAATAAACATACAGAGAAATTCAATAGAATTTCAAGGTTATAAATGTAATGATTATCCATTGGGTAGCAGCACACAGTTATTATTGTTTTTTCCAAGCCATATTCCTTGCTTCACAGGAGTAAACAAGGCTGAATACATAAAATATCGTGCAAAATCACAACCCAATGGAAGCATTAAGGAGAATTGAATTTAATAGCTTTAAAGCCATGGAAGGAAAATGTAAAAATTGTTTTTAGAAAACTAATCTTGATATATATTAACTTCCTGATATATGTCAAGTCAAATCATGGCAAGTTAAGTCACAGTAGGGGCCAAGGAAAAACTTTCTCTTCATCCCTGAAGCCTCGTTAATAAAAATCACTGACAAATTTAGATCAATGTGAAGAAAAGGCGTAACAAATTTTATTATTTAACATGGTGGGAGGGGCAAAGCACGGGAATCACAAGAGAGTGATGTCCCAATTTTCTATTGGATACAAAGCTTATATACCAGTGTTCATGAGAGAGAAGTTGTGGGAGGCACAAGACCCAGAACAATGGCCTGAGACCAGGTTTCTCTGAAGCTGGGGGTGGCAGGTGAGGAGGGGAAGGTGTCATCGCAGTTGAAAGAAGAAGTCAGAAGTTAAAAGCAGAGACTTTCGCACACAGATGAAAATTCCTCAGGTAATTTTATAGCTGCCCTCAGAGAGAATAGATAGTAGCCAAAAGAGGGGCCTCAGAGGAAGCCTGGCTGTTTGCTTTTACAGATGTAAATTTCTTTACACACACACACACACACACACACACACACACACACACACACACAGAAAAAAAAAGCCTTGTAGATAATCTTGCTTTTCCAGTCTCTCTGAATTAGTCATCTTGAAATATGTCAAAGAAATATATTTTGGGGACAAAATATTTTGCTTTCCCATAATAGTATACTCTCTCCCTTCCCCAGATCCTTTTATATAAAATGCAGTCTGTTTCATAAAAGTTCATTCAGTTCACACATTAAAAAAAAGAATCTGTACAAAGCAAGGTTTATCTGTAAGTTATCATCTAATTTGCAATTTTTAAAAAGTTACATTTTCATATGCCATGAAGAGAAGCATAACAGTAATAAGGATTTATTAGTTTTCCTGAATATCTGCACCATCTTAAAGATTAGCATTTAGGAGCTGGCAAGTACAAGGCTCCTAATTATGGCTTTAGATGTAGTGGCATTCTGAATACATTTTCCCACATCTATTTCCTGAACCTCCCGTGTCTGAGTTTTTCCTTAGTGTTGAAAGAATGTGTAGAATACGGATTTTTTTTTTTGCATGTGGTCTTGACGTATGAATTAGAGATGCAAATGGTATTAGAATAAATTCCCTTGTTTAAAGTTTTAAGCCAGGATTCAGCCCCTATGGAAGGGTGCCCTGTTTGGCTGCCTAGAGAAAATCTTATGAGGACTGGTGAAAATGGCCTCAAAAGATTTCGAATCCCATTGGTATTCACTGTGTTATGATAATGAAATTTTGCTAAGGCTTCCCTTGGTATTCAGTAACTAATTGAACAGAGAAGGATTTTATCAGAAATTTAATTCCTAATGACCTCACAGGGTTGTTGGGAGAATCCAATCCAGATGATGGAAGCAAAGTGCTTAGTAAATGGTAAAAAGGCACATAAAAGTGCCACGTAACACTTATACTTTAGGTTGGCCTGCCATGTAGTGAGTAGGCAGGGACATCTGTAGGAAAATACCACAGAACTTGTAGAGTCATTGCAAATGGTAGTGCAGTGATTGATTTTAACCCCTTTCTGTTACTTTGGAAGGGCTGGAAGGTACCACTGACGGTGCAGTCCATTGCTTGAACTGACTGCATTCCTTGTCCTTTCCTGATTTTAATCCCTATATTAGTTTTCCAGTAGGAATATGCTTGCTTTTAGGAAATGTTTAAAGTTATGTTCATCATTGAAAACTAAAACACAGCTTTTGAGCTCTGTGACTTTGTGGTCAGGCTTCCTGTTACTTAGCTAAAACCACAAGCTTGCAAGCAGTTTCCTGTACAGACGATAGACTGACTTGTTATCTAGCTGACATTGCAGTAACCCCCCCAACCACATCCTCTGTTTCCGTGAAGACCCTTACCCAAAGCCAGCATCCTAGTTAACCACCTGTTCTGCCTGGATACAGGCAAAAGAGCCAATAAGAACACTGGCTTAATTTGCTCAAGAAAAGTATTTAAGTCTAGTTCCCCCCTGCATTCTGCGCTCAGGATTTGGAACACAAGTTCCCCTGAAGCCTGCCGGCAATAAATTATCTGACTTTTCCTTCTCTATGAGTGACTGCGTCTCATTGGCGACTCCTTCCTGTTACATGGTGAGCCCCAGACAGGAGGTGGTTGTGAGGCAGGAAGCTAGATAGAGACAAGAGCAAGAGGAAGAAACCTGGTTATTTGCAAATGGGACAACCAGTTCCCCGATGACGTAGGCATACACATGTGCAAAAGCGGCCACAGGAGACAAAGACAATTTCAGACTAGGAGCGCCCACCCCCCAACCTTGGGCACCTTTCACTTGGACCAATGAGCTCCCACCAGCTAGGGTGCCAATCACTTTAACCAATAGGACAGAGACTACACTCAGGGCTCAACCAATGACCAAACAACACAAATCCAGCTAAGAGGACTTAAACCCACGGGAATGTAACTGTTAGGGCTCTTGAGCCACTCTCTTGCTTGAGCCTGCTCCATCCTCTCCAGGGTGTGTTCTCACTTTGCTAAATAGAACTGCTCTTTGATTTTTGCCTCTGGTGTGTCTTGCTCAGTTCTCTGGAGACACCAAGAACCCGGATTTAGCCAATGGAACCTGGAATTTTCTTTAACAGTTGGGAGTGTGGGCTCTGGATTGGTTTGTATATGAAAGGCAGGCTCACAAGTGAGTTGTTTATTATCTCTAGGATTGGCTAGCCATGGGAAGGGCAGTCTCTCCAGGGTCAGCAAGGCCTCAGAGGTCAAAGCATCAAAAATACAAAAATAAATAAATAAATAAATAAAAGGACATGCTTAATATAGGAGAACATTTTAAATGAATATTTCTACAGCTTGTATTGATGGCCTCTCAACAGGGCCTCCCTGTGTGTACTAAACAGTCTGGAATTGCCTCCTGAAGGACACTATATTGGGATGGGTTGGAGGTCTAGGAGGAGGTGGGGCAAGTACACAGGGGTGGGGGGTGGGAGGTGAGGCAGGGGTGTGGGTGGGGGGTGGGGCGGGGGGTGGTTGTAAACACTGAATACTGGCCAAAGATGTCTTGGAAAGTCTGAAAAGGACTTCAAGAGGACTCTTGCTTTCCTCTTTCCTACTAATTTTGCAGATTGCTGAGAAATACTTTCTCTACCTGGCCCGATTTTTAAAAATATTTTGATATGGGTTCTGTACTGGATGCAGTACTCAGCAGGTCCAGCAATAATTGTCTTTTTTTTCTTACTAGAAAGACCTTTCTTCTGCTTCTTTTAATGTCCTAGAGAGAAAATGTGGATCATTCCATGTTCTCTTCACAGTAGGCTGTTTTTAAAGAGAAAAACCAGGCCTTCTCTGCTCAGAATGACTT
Source organism: Galeopterus variegatus (assembly GCF_000696425.1). NCBI lineage: Eukaryota > Metazoa > Chordata > Mammalia > Dermoptera > Cynocephalidae > Galeopterus > Galeopterus variegatus. Next base: position 126,963 of record NW_007730016.1, read on the forward strand.
AACCATATTTGTCAACGACTCCCACAAAACAACTCAATCACTCCCAAAAGAAGAGCAGCATCTTTTATCTCCTAGACGTGTTCTGGGAACAAGCTTCTCTTCTCCCTGCTGCTGCTGGTGGTGGGCCATGGGCAGGGAATCAAGTTTGCCATTCAGAGACATTAGCCTATTGGGGTTAAATGTCTCCTTGGAGTAAATGATCTATATTGGTCTTGTGGGTTTCTTTTCCCCAGCTCTCCCCAGTCAAGATGGCATCTGGATGTAGGAGGAAACTTTAGGGAAGGAAGCTGGACCCAGGTGCTGGTCTCTGTGTGGTCCTCTTATTAAAGGAAATTCCAGTTTCCGCTGGCTAAATCCAGGTTCTTGGTGTCTCCAACAAAGAATTGGGAGAGACACACCAGAGGCAAAAAGCAAAGAGCAGTTTTATTTAGCAAAGTGAGAACACACTCTGGAGAGGATGGAGCAGGCTCAAGCAAGAGAGTGGCTCAAGAGCCCCAACAGTTACATTCCCGTGGGTTTAAGTCCTCTTAGCTGGATTTGTGTTGTTTGGTCATTGGTTGAGCCCTGAGTATAGTCTCTGTCCTATTGGTTAAAGTGATTGGCACCCTAGCTGGTGGGAGCTCATTGGTCCAACTGAATTGCTCCCAAGGCGGGGGGGGGGGGGGGGGGGGGGAGGTGCTACCTGTCTAGAATTGTCTTTGTCTCCTGTGGCTGCTTTTGCACATGTGCATGCCTATGTCCTCAGGGAACCAGTTGTCCCATTTGCAAATAACCAGGTTTCTTCCTTCTGCTCTTGTCTCTATCTAGCTTCCTGCCTTACTCTGGGTTTCTCTTCTTCTGTGAGTTCACTGTCTCCTTGGTCATCCTGCTAGTGTCTGCTGTCAAAGTCCACCCTTGGGTAAACTCCTGGTTTAGTCTGCTGACATAGTCAGGTACAGTTTCCTACACCATCTCCTGCTCAGTCTCCTCTGAAACACTGTTTTTTTCCAGCAGCAGCAGCAGCAGCAGCAGGAGCAGGAGCAGCAGCAGCAGCAGCAGCAGCAGCAGCAGCAGCAGCAGCAGCAGGGCTTTTCCTGTCACTCCCTGACCCCACTCCCAGCACAGCTTTGTTTTCCTTTCCTATTCAGCGGGCTTCCCCTGATTTAGGCAGTTACTGTCCTGTCCCTGTCTTCCCTGGCATACTAAACCTTACAGCTGAATCTCGCTGGCTGCTGGGACCACAGAGAGAAACCAGCTTCCTGTTGAAGAAAATCTATTTAAAAATATTGTCACTAATACACAAGCATTTAAACTAAGTGGAGTTACCAAAAGGCCACCTTAAACTGAGAAAAGGTGCTCACTGATGAAACTTTTCCTGTTGGGTGCAGCCATCTCATCCTTTCATACCTGAGAGTGGGAATGGCCAGAATTAATTTCCTTGAGGCTCTTGTGCAGTGGTCGTCATGCTGGGCTGCTGAGGGGATGCTAGAACACTGGTGTCCATTCCCATGCCCCACCCACAACTATTAAATCAGAATCTTTGGGCCTGGAGCTTGGGCTTTAGTATGGTTTAAAAAGCTTCCAGGTGGTTCTAACATGCAGCCCAAGTTGAGAATGATACTTTGGACTAGCAGCATTGGCGTCACCTGGGCACTTTGTTAGACATGTGGCATCTCGCCCCCAGCCCAGGCCTACAGACCCAGAATCAGCATTTTAACAAGATCCCCAGGTGATTCCTATGAGAAGTGCTGATGGTCTTGGGGCCCATCCGTGGAGAAGTCAGTTCTCAGAACTAGCTCTAGGGCCCGCAAGGCTCTGCATCGGACAAACCAAAGTTTGGTCCATCTCCCTTTGCCTCTTAACTCAACATTGCTTCATAAGCGACTGGAGAAGTCAGTTCTCAGAACTAGCTCTAGGGCCCGCAAGGCTCTGCATTGGACAAACCAAAGTTTGGTCCATCTCCCTTTGCCTCTTAACTCAACATTGCTTCATAAGCGACATCAAGTTAACATGTACATCGACTGCAGCCTCAATGATGTAAACAGCCAACCCGAGTCACACGGAGAGAGAGACAGGCCCATGTGCTTGGCATTGGTGGCTGTGGTCCCGGTGAGATAAATGCATGCTGGTGGGCCCCTTTTGAATTAAGGTTTGGTTGGCCTTTTGCTTGTTCAAGCCCTGGATACCAGAGCCACCTCTCTCTGGCTCTGCTTGCTCTGTTTTCTCGAGCAACCTGACTGCAGAAGTAGAAGTCGATCAAACTGAGGGGCTGGGGTATGGGTTGGGGAAAATGCAGGGCCTTGGAGGCAGGAGACCTGGGTCCAAATTCCAGCTTCTCTGTGGGACTTTGGGCAATCACATATCCCACCAAAGTTCCTATTTCTCATCAGTGCTCTGGGAGTAACACTGTCTCCTTTATGAGTATCAAAGAAAAACTAAGTCTGAGACAAAAATGAGCAAAGGCTGTTTTTTCATAAGTTTGTGATGGGGACACCCATCTGCTGTCCTTTCATCTCAGCAGGGGTGCAGGGCGTTAGAGTGAGTTCTATAGAGTAAAAAAGAGCAAACACTAAGGCAGTGTCTGGCAGGTGTTCTGTTGAGGTGGGTGTTTTGAAAGCAGGGGAGATTCTCTAGCTGGTCTTCAGGTCAAGCAAGCAATGTGAGGCTATTTCAAAAGAGGAAGGGTTGTTCAGCATTGGGGTGGGGGGTTTTCTGTGGCTGGCCATTACCTGGAACAAATGGGGGTCAACGGAGTGCTTTGTCTGGGTAACTTCCATGGCAGGATTTTTCTCACAAAACTGCAGGGGGGACATCATTTGCATCTCAGGCCTGGATATCGTAGGCAAATGACAGATGTGTTCATCTTTCTGGGCCCCATCTCCGAGGCACAGCTGGGGATTCCCTTCGTTGTTTCATATTCACAAGTCCATCTTTATTCCTCTTGCTGAGCACATGGAGGCTTAACTCTGGGATTGAAGGTCATATGTTTGACCTTGGGGCTGGAAAAGTGATGGTTTAGTATTTCTTAAAAACAGATTTCTCTTCAAATAGAAACAAAGACGGATGAGGCAGAACTCACCTAATGGGAGCAAAGCAGCGCTTTAAAAAAATATCTGGGGCATTAAATCATCATCTTTTTTGGTGACCTGTGTTAAATTAAATGTCATCCAAGTCATATAAATGATCTGCAAGGATGGATGAGCCACTTCTGCCTCTCTAAGTACCAGTAGCCATCCCCACTGTTATGAAAGCAGTGAATTGTCTTTTGATGGAAATTGTGTAGTCTCGGCTGTCTTCAAGTTATCCACTTAATAGACATTTCTGGCTAAGAAATGGAAGAGAGTTTAAGGACTTCACAGATAGGAAATGCTCTGAAATAGGCCTTTGGAGCATGTGGAACACCAGATACTTGCATGCTTTCCAAACTTCTATTCTCTAGGAAAACTAGCCTTCTATAGCATGAGACTTGCCCTTGCCAATCCCAACTTTAGAACAAAACAATCTTCAGAATCTTTTCAATTAAGGACACTGATGCCGACACTGAGGAAAACTCCCCCAGCAATTTAAGCCCCTCCCCTCCCCATCTTGGGCTCCAGCATCCCTCTCCCCAACATTTACCAGCACCCCTTCCCCTGGCTACCACCTGGAAGTTGGTTGATAGTATAAGAAGTTAGAATCAGATAGGAGGGAAAGGGTTTCTGAAAGAGGGAATAAGGAAAGCCTGTCTGAAACAGTAAAGCTAAGCCTTTGAACTAAACTGACTCCATTTTCCCTGCAGAGGACACTTTGTTACTTTTCCACTCCTCCATCATGAGACCCCCAGGGCAAATGATTGCCCTGATAAAATAGACTGAGATAAGAGAGGAAACAGATATTCACTGAGTTGCAAAATCCCTCCCCAAGTGTTGTTTACCTTAATTGTAAAAATTAAATTACAGATTAACCTTAAGACCCCTTTGGGAATTCCTGCCTGCTCACAAAGCTTCAAGGTGACCACTACAATGACCCTCCTGGGGTGACAATGATGAATACCACCACCATCTTGGATCTACTGAGCAGGCTCAAGGACCAAAGCCCTAAATGAGCATGCACACTTGATGCAACCAGGAAGAACAGAATGGGTGACCTCCAGTGACTCTGGCCTGTACCCCTTAACTCCTTTCCCTATAAAAGAGCCTGAACAGCTCCCCTTGGGGGCTAGCTTAACTGTCTATACCCCCGTTATGCATAAATCTATCTCTTCTTTTAATAAAGCATTGCTTGCTTTACTGCTGGGTACATTGTTCATTTCTATGACTTTGGAACCCAAGAGCCTAATTCAGTCACTGGAGAAGATTGGAAAGTTTTGGGCACCAGAGAAGACTCTAGCTGCAATAGGCAAGTAGCCACTGGGACAATTTGCCCCCATTTCTCTGCTGCTGGTAAGTCTCTCCCAGAGTCCCCTGCCTAATTCTGACAAGGCAATGCTTTATTCTCTTTTACTCTCCTTTCCCCTGCCTTTTCTTCCTCTTTAACGTGACTGCCAGACAACTACAGCTTAAACTCCTCTCACCCTGTGAGAAGCTGCTCCCTCTGGCTGGCAGCGGCTTGCCCTGGTGGGTGACTAGCAGAGGTGGGAAGGCCAGTCCTGCACCGTGAGGACCTTGCTTGAGCAGGTTCCTCTTGAGGGGGGATTCATGAGAATCGTGGGGACTCATTCCCATGCTGCACAGTGACTAGAAGTATGGAAGCCACTAAAATTCCGTCTACCTTTCTCTGATTTTTCTGAGCCCGCTTCTGCTGTTCTGTATAGGTGCACCTGGGAGGGCTCCTGGTTATGCTTTGTTCCTCTGATTTAAATCTAGTCAGTACTTTTCTTCTTTGTGCCAACAGTGCGAAAAACCTCTTTTATCACTTGCAGTGTCAGTGGAATAGGTTGGCCCTGCCGACTGGGACTAGGATAAACTGGACCCCACTGCCCCCCTTTTCTCTTTGTTTGTTTGCTTGGTTAGACATTTAGTTGAGTACTAGTAATCTGAATAAACCTTCCAATCCTTGCACCAACTTTCGACACAAATCATGTGTTTATTGCGAGAGGGCGAGCTGAGCCTGGTCTGGCGGTAACATTTCCTCCCAAGTAATGAGGGCTTTTGCAAAACTCTAGTATGCCTGGGGCAAGACTGAACAATTTAGGTTTGTATTTTTTTAGGAGAAAATGGATCAGTACAGAATGCCTGCATTGGTCAGGGACTGGGAAGGGATATGTAGGAAACCAGCTTGGGAAAAAGGCCACCTTAGAGTAAGTCACTGTCCCCACTATACAAGAGGGTCAGTTTGTGACCAGTTTTGGCACTGGATTATATTCAAGGACACATACTGAAGTCATCACAAAGTCACAGATAGTAATTCACACCTTTACTCAGTATGAACAATTTAGGTTTGTATTCTTTTAGGAGAAAATGGATCAGTACAGAATGCCTGCATTGGTCAGGGACTGGGAAGGGACATGTAGGAAACCAGCTTGGGAAAAAGGCCACCTTAGAGTAAGTCACTGTCCCCACTATACAAGAGGGTCAGTTTGTGACCAGTTTTGGCACTGGATTATATTCAAGGACACATACTGAAGTCATCACAAAGTCACAGATAGTAATTCACACCTTTACTCAGTCTCTGGCAGAAGTACATTCTTAACACAAACCATCTTAAAATTCTCTGCCTCTCTGTTCCCCCTACCCCGCATTCTCCGTCAATTCTGTGCAGAACGCAGCTAATCCCTGAAACTTTTTTCCACTCTCTTGACTTTTTAAACATTTATTTAATTTTAAAATTTTTAAATTTTTACTTCTCAATATACATTGTAGTTGATTTTCATGACCCTTTATCTGGCACTCTCTTGACTTTTTTTTTTTTTTTCCTTTTTGTCTCTTTTTTACTGACCGGTAACGGGACCACAACCCTCGGTGTTGCGCCTGCACCGCACTCAGCCAGTGAGCGGGAACCGGTCTGCACGTGGGATCCGAACCCTCGGCGGGAGCGCCGCTGCGCTCCCAAGCGGTGCACTCTCCAGTGCGCCACCGGGCCGGTCCTCTCTTGACTTTTAAACCTAAACTTTCTAAATCCCACATGACCTTTCTTTCCTCTGTCCATGTTACCCAGCATTTTTACGTGTTTTTGTTTTTTCTTCTATTTTAAAATTTTTTCTGCCCTTTTCCTTTTTAATGTGAATTTTCTACACATCTTCTTCCCCTACTCATGGCCCCACTGTGTGCTATAACATGGGGCTGGCGGATGGAGAGAGGACAATGCCATGCCGCCAACACTGACTTGTATGTAACTGAGGGGGAAAGGTGGAGGAAAAGAGATTGTGACTTGTCAGACATTTGTCATTCTTGTTCTTGTCTTGTCATGTTGAGAGGAAGATGTATGAATCAATTTTGGAGGAACCATGAGGTCCAAAAGGATGCAGGGAGAGGAGAAAGAGCAAAGGGGTGGAAGAGAGAAAAGCTGTCTCTCTCCTGGGTTGATGACTGGAGGGCAGGAACCCAGCAGGGAGCTTCGGAGGCTGGCGAGCGGATGGTTCTGAGGAGTGTGGCTCCTCCTTTCCCAACAGCACCACAAGCATTAGCAAGCCAGGGCATTGCTTTCCTGGTGACCAAGGGCTCTTAGAGTAATAGCTCTGGCCATGCACAGGAATCGGACAAGAGGGCAGGAAGGGCAGAGGAGCCTGAAGTTTAGGGCAGGGGAAATACTGCCTAACCTGGAGTAAAGCAGAAAGAGTTTGGAAGAGAATGAAGGAAAGCATTCAACTATGTCATGCTTTTTCTCTTGACTTTTAAACCTAAACTTTCTAAATCCCACATGACCTTTCTTTCCTCTGTCCATGTTACCCAGCATTTTTACGTGTTTTTGTTTTTTCTTCTATTTTAAAATTTTTTCTGCCCTTTTCCTTTTTAATGTGAATTTTCTACACATCTTCTTCCCCTACTCATGGCCCCACTGTGTGCTATAACATGGGGCTGGCGGATGGAGAGAGGACAATGCCATGCCGCCAACACTGACTTGTATGTAACTGAGGGGGAAAGGTGGAGGAAAAGAGATTGTGACTTGTCAGACATTTGTCATTCTTGTTCTTGTCTTGTCATGTTGAGAGGAAGATGTATGAATCAATTTTGGAGGAACCATGAGGTCCAAAAGGATGCAGGGAGAGGAGAAAGAGCAAAGGGGTGGAAGAGAGAAAAGCTGTCTCTCTCCTGGGTTGATGACTGGAGGGCAGGAACCCAGCAGGGAGCTTCGGAGGCTGGCGAGCGGATGGTTCTGAGGAGTGTGGCTCCTCCTTTCCCAACAGCACCACAAGCATTAGCAAGCCAGGGCATTGCTTTCCTGGTGACCAAGGGCTCTTAGAGTAATAGCTCTGGCCATGCACAGGAATCGGACAAGAGGGCAGGAAGGGCAGAGGAGCCTGAAGTTTAGGGCAGGGGAAATACTGCCTAACCTGGAGTAAAGCAGAAAGAGTTTGGAAGAGAATGAAGGAAAGCATTCAACTATGTCATGCTTTTGGGGAAGAAGGGACCACACGCCCAAAACTTACTCTTCCTGTGCTGGTTTGTGCTCAGAGCTGCTCCAAACTTCTCCAATTCATCGGAGGACCACATACAGTTATTGTTTCCAGGGCAGTGTCCCATCTCTTCTCATGGGGCATTAGATTAGGATCCTGGGGCTTTAGAAGGTGGGGAGGGTGAAAGGGCATGTGTTATTTTAAATTAATTGTCTGTGAAGCTCCAGGCACAGTGCTTGTCTGTGCCACATCACAGATGGGAAAACTGAGCTCAGGTCTGCCCCATGACTGACCTGTTAGACATGAGCAGATGTATTAGTCAGGGTTCTCCAGAGAGACAGAACCAATAGGATATATGTATAAATATAGGAGAGGGAGTTTATTAGGGGAATTGGCTCAGGACTGTGAATGCTGAAGAACCCCACAATAGGCCATCTGCACACTGGATGCTGGTAGCATGGCTCAGTCCAATTCTGAAGGCCTCAGAACCAGGGATTCTGATGGTGCTGTTGGTGTAAGTCCTGGAACCCAAAAGCTGAAGTCTTGAGCTCTGTCGTCCACAGACAGGAGAGCAGAGTGTATCCCAGCTCCAGCAGAGAGAGAGACTGGCCTTTTTTCTCTACTTTTTATTCTCTCTGGGCCCCCAGAGGATTGGATGGTTCCCATATCTGCCCATATTGAGTGCAGATTTTTCCCACTCAGTCCACTTAGGCTCTCAGGCTAATTTCTCCTGGAAACACCCTCACAGACACACCTAAAAAGATAGCTTTACCAGGCTTCTTGGCATTCCTTAATCTATTCAGGGTGACACCTAGAATTAACTTTCGTAGTAGAGTGGGAACTAGATTCCAGGTCTCTCCATATCCCTGGGTCACCCTGACTATCACATGCCAAATCCTTCCTGGACCTTAATCAAGCCACTTTGTAAACTTGAGTCTCTTGCATATTTTGTCTCCACTTGTGAACACAGAGGACCCCTGCCTAGAGTAGAGTACCTGATCCTTCACAGCCCAGTAACTTTCCATTCCTTACTAAACCCAGGGGACCTTCCCAAGATATGAACTATTGAAGATCTCTTCTTTAATTACAAAGTTTTCCCTAGAATGAGCACAGCCTTTTGTCCATTTCTCATAACATCAGTCACTGGACATGTTCAGGAAATGCATCTGTGTTTCTTGTAAGGTCTTGCATGCAACTTCTGTTTCTGCACACAGTGCCAGCCAGGACTGTGCTCTGCACCAGCTGTGCATGTGAGCATCTGCAAATTCTAAGCTGGGCAATATTCCACTGGTTTAAAACAATGGTGGAATGCACTCAGAGGGTAATGGAACCCTTGATATAGAGGCAGGACACGGTTTAGCCACACAGTAGGAAAGCTACAGTGATACTTTCATGTTTGGACAGCCCCTTCTGTTACAGTGTATCAGGACATCTTTGGGGTGAGCAGTGATGCCCCTAAGTTCTTCAAAAAATAAGTGCATGAAATCTTTGAGCCCTTCAATAACACATTATTATAAAGGATTTATATTTTATTTCTTCTTCTTGAGGAAAAACAAACATAACAAGACCAAGACAAAAAGAGAGAAAATCAATTTTTCCCTCTTTATAGAAAAGAGGGGAAAAATATTGTTTTGGGGTTAAATGCAACTCACATGAAAAATGAATCCTCAGAAGTGAGTCTGAATTGTGTCAAACCTGACCTTCGTGGATGAAGCACAGACTGGATTGGAGGAAGGGAGAGGTTGAGCCTCCGCCGGCCCTGGGGAGGGACTGTGTGACCATGGGGCTGTGAACCAAGAGCCTCAAAGATGTGAAACTTCGAGGCTCAGCCACCTGCTAGACTCCTGACACATTTCTGCTCCACACATGCAGGGCATTGGATGGAGCAGGGGACAAAGTCACAGGATAAAGACTTGAGGACCCACTGTCTCAAAGGCTGAGGAGACCCAGAGGCTGGAGGAAGGGGATCTGTAGTTCAGGAGGAGAATCTTTCTCCTGGTGTGACTCACTGGCAGTGAATGTCCCTGGTAGTGTCAGGCAGTTGAGGGAGACCCTCCGTCCCTCCATCCCTCCATCCCTCCATCCCTCCATCCCTCCCTCCCTCCCTCCCTCCCTTTTTTCATTCTTCCATCAATGAATGCTTCAGTGTTTCACGTAGGGTCTGAAAGTTTAGATAAAGTCTGCAACTTAATTAGCCAACATTACAAACTTTTATTTTTTCCAAAAGAAAGACAGCCATGCAGGCAGGAGCAGAAGCAACATGTCCCAGCAGAGCATCCTGTGGCCCCAGAGTTCTTAGCAGGACACTCTGCTTGCAAGGACATGGTCTGCTAAGGTCTGGACTGACCTGGAAACCTCTGTTCTTGCCACCTCTCTGCCATTGTAGCCTCACTGTGAGGAACTCACACTAGCAATCTACTTGCTTCCATTTAAGGGACTATTACAAATACTTCTCCTGGTTCTTCCATAAACTTGATGTGGGCAAGTCTCCTCCTTCAACTGGGAGGAGAAAGCAGAGTTAGTGCCTATGGTTCTGAACCAAACAGTGCCCCTGGCTCACAAGACCCTACTACAAGTCAGGAACTGGCTTCTCTGGGGACTCTGCCCCGAAGGAGCTTATGGTCAAAAGGGAAAATTAGGAAAATGTGCGCATGTCCAGAACACACCATGGCCAGGGCTGAATGATAAAGAGGGGAGCTCTCATCCACAGCAGAGGCCTTATGACTCTAGCCACTCTGTCAGTCTTCAGTCTCATCCTGCTACTTACCAGGTTGTGAACTTGGGCAAGTTACTTAAGTGCCTCAGTGTGTGCCTCACTTTTTCACCAGTAAAATGGGCTTAGTAATAGCTCGTACCTCATAGTGTGGTCCTGAGGATTAAATGTTATGTATAAAAAGTATGTAAACAATGCCTAGTGCACAGTAAATGTTGCGTTTTGGTATTATCGTCTATATCTGATTGTTATACAGGTTAACTACCATTATGATAGAACCCTTGTTAATTGCTTAAAGCAATAATGTATGAATTTCTCTTTTCTTTTCCTTGTTGGAGCTTGCTTTTTTAATTTAAGTTTTTATTTTATTTTATCAATATACAATGTAGTTGATTTTTGTGTCCCTTTACCGAATCCCCCCTCCCCCTTCCCTCTCCCCTCTCCTGCCCATCGACATCATATCTATTCACTTGTCTTAACAAGTTCAAGGAATTGTGATTGTTGTGTCTTCTTCCCTGCCCCCCCCTGGTTTGTTTGTGTATTTATTTATTTATTTTTAGCTCCCATAAATAAGTGAGAACATGTGGTATTTCTTTCTGTGCCTGACTTATTTCACTTAATATGGTTTTTTTCTAAGTCAATCCATGTTGCTGCAAATGGTAGTATTTCATCCTTTTTTATAGCATAGTAGAATTTCATTGTGCAGATATACCACATTTTCCATATCCACTCATCTGATGATGGATATTTGGGCTGGTTCTGACTCTTGGCTATTGTAAGTAGTGCTGCAATAAACATTGAAGTACAGGTATCCCTTCAACACAATGATTTCCATTCCTTTGAGTATATTTCCAGCAGTGGAATAGCTGGGTCATATGGTAGACTATCTGTAATTGTGTGAGGAACCTCCAAACCATTTTCCATAAAGGCTGCACCATTTTGCAGTCATACCAACAGTGTAGGAGGGTTCCTTTTTCTCCACAGCCTCGTCAGCATTTATCATGCTCAGTCTTCTGGATATTAGCCATCCTAACAGGAGTGAGATGGTATCTCAGTGTGGTTTTGATTTGCATTTCTCTAATGCTGAGTGATGTTGAGCATTTTTTCATGTGTGTGTTGGCCATTCATATATCTTCCTTTGAGAAATGCCTATTCAGCTCTTTTGCTCATTTTTTAATTGGGTTATTTGGTTTTTTTGCTGTAAAGTTGTTTGAGTTCCTTGTATATTCTGGATATTAATCCTTTGTCAGATGTATATTTTGCAAATATTTTCTCCCACTCTGCTGGTTGTCTTTTAACTCTGTTAATTGCTTTTTTGCTGTGCAGAAGCTTTTTAGTTTGATATAATCCCATTTGTTTATTTTTCCTTTAGTTGCCCATGCTTTTGGGGTCATATCCATGAAGTCTGTGCCCAATCCTACTTCCTGGAGTGTTTCTTCTATGTTTTCTTTAAGGAGTTTTATTGTCTCAGGATGTATATTTAATTCTTTAATCCAGTTTGAGTTGATTTTGGTATATGGTGAGAGGTATGAGTCTAATTTCATTCTTCTGCATATCCAGTGCATATTCTCCTGCATATGCACTGGATATCCCGTTATCCCAGCAGCATTTGCTGAAGAGGCAGTCTCTTCCCCAGTGTGTAGACTTGGTGCCTTTGTCGAATATCAGGTGGCTGTAGGAGTTTGGGTTGATTTCAGGATTCTCTATTCTATTCCATTGATCCATGTGTTTGTTTTTATGTCAGTACCATGCTGTTTTGGTTATTATAGCTTTGTAGTATAGTTTAAAATCAGGTAGTGTTATGCCTCCAGCTTTATTTTTCTTCCTCAGAATTGCTTTGGCTATTCATGGTCTTTGATTATTCCATATACATGTTAGGATAGTTTTTTCCAATTCAGAGAAAAATGTCATTGGAATTTTGATGGGGATTGCATCAAATCTGTAGATCACTTTGGGTAGTATGGACGTTTTCACAATGTTAATTCTTCCAATCCAAGAGCATGGGATATCTTTCCATCTTTTTGTGTCCTCTTTAATTTCTCTCAACACAGTGGTTTGTAGTTCTCATTGTAGAGATTTTTCGCATCCTTGGTTAACTTTATTCCTAAGTATTTTATTTTTTTGGTGGCTATTGTAAATGGGCTAGCTTTCTTGATTTCTTTTACTGCATGTTCACTATTGGAGTATAGAAATGCTACTGATTTTTGTGTGTTGATTTTGCATACTGCAACTTTGCTGAAATCATTTATTAACTCTAGGAGTTCTTCTGTAGAGGCTTTAGGCTGTTTGATATATAGGATCATGTCATCTGCAAACAGGGACAGTTTGACTTCATCTTTTCCAACCTGAAAGCCCTTCATTTCCTTCTCTGTTCTGGCTAGTACTTCCAAAACTATGTTGAATAGGAGTGGTAAGAGTGGGCATCCTTGTCTAGTTCCTGTCCTTAGGGAAAAAATTTCAGCTTTTTCCCATTCAGGATGATATTGGCAGTGGGCTTATCACATATGGCTTTAATTATGTTGAGATGCTTTCCATCTATACCTAAGTTGTAGAGAGTCTTTATCGTGAATGAATGTTAAATTTTGTCAAATGCTTTTTCAGCATCTATAGAGATGATCATATGGTCTTTGTCTTTGATTTTATTGATGTGGTGTATCACATTTATTGATTTGCATATGTTGAACCAACCTTGCATCCCTGGGATGAATCCCACTTCATCACGGTGTATAATTTTGTGTGTGTGTTGCTGTATTCTGTTAGCTAATATTTTATTGAGGATTTTTGCATCTATATTCATCAAGGATATGATGAATATCATTTCCTGTATTTTTTTTTTTTTGGTTATATCCTTGTGTGGTTTTGGTATCAGGGTGATGTTTGCTTCACAGAATGAGTTTGGGAGAATGGCCTCTATTTCAATCTTTTGGAACAGTTTGTAGAGAATTGGTGTCAATTCCTCTTTGAATGTTTGGTAGAATTCTGCTGTGAACCCATCTGGCCCTAGGCTTTTCTTTGTTGGGAGCCTTCTGATGACAGCTTCTATCTCTTTTATTCTTATTGGTCTGCTCGGATTTTCTACATCTTCTTGGCTCAGTTTTGGTAGTTTGTGTGTGTTCAGAAATTTATCCATTTCCTCCAGATTTTCAAATTTGTTGTCATGTAGTTGTTTATAGTAGTCTCTAATGATTTCTTGTATTTCTGAGGTATCAGCTGTAATATCGCCTTTTTCATTTCTAATTTTTGTTATTTGAGTTTTCTGTCTTATTATTCTAGTTAGCCTTGCTAATGGTTTGTCAATTTTATTTATCTTTAAAAAAAACATTTTGTTTCATTGATCTTTTGTATTGTTTTTTTGGTTTCTATTGCTTTAAGTTCTGCTCTGCTCTTAATTATTTCTTTCCATCTGCTAACTTTGGGTTTGCATTGTTTTTGTTTTTCTAGTTCTTTAAGGTGAAGTCTCAGGTTGTTTACTTGCCATCTTTCCATTCTTCTGAAGTAAACATTTAATACGATAATTTTCCCCCTTAGTACTGCTTTGCAGTATCTCACAGGTTTTGGTATAATGTATCATTATTTTCATTAGTTTCAAGAAATTTTTTTATTTCCTGTTTAATTTCTTCTCAGACCCATATGTCATTAAGTAGAATGTTTTTTAACTTCCATGTGTTTTCATAGTTTCCAGAGTTCCATTTGTTATTGATTTCTAATTTTAATCTATTGTGATCTGAAAAAATACATGGAATAATTCCAATTTTTTTGAATTTGTTGAGACTTGATTTGTGACCTAACACGTGATCTATCCTGGAGAATGTTCCATGTGCTGATGAGAAGAGTGAATATTCTGAGGTTGTTGGATAGAATGTTCTATAGATATCTGCCAAGTCCAATTGGTCTAAGGTGTTGTTTAGATCTTGTGTTTCTCTGCTGATTCTTTGCCTAGATGATCTGTCCAGTATTGAAAGTTGCGTGTTCAAGTCCCCTGCTATTATGGTATTAGTGTCTATCTCATTCTTTAGATCTAATAGTGTTTGCTTTTCAATCTGGCTGCTCTGACATTGGGTGCGTATACATTTATGATGGTTACGTCTTCTTGATGGATAGATCCTTTTATCATTATATAGTGGCCTTCTTTATCTCTTTTTACAGTTTTTTGTTTAAAGTCTATTTTATCTGATATAACAATAGCTACTCCAGCTCATTTTTCATTTCCATTTGTATGGTATATCTTTTTCCATCCTTTCACTCTTAGTCTATGTGTGTCTTTGCAGGTGAGGTGAGTGTCTTGAAGGCAGCATATAGTTGGGTCCACCTTTTTAATCCAGTCAGTCTGTGTATTTGAGTGGGGAATTTAATCCTTTTACATTAAGAGTTGTTATTGAAAGCATTGATTTACTCCTAGCATTTTAATGATTTTTGTTTGGATGTCTTAAGTATCTTTTGTTCCTTTCTTTCTGATTTACTATTTGTCTTCTGTATTTGTTGGTTTCTTGGGGTGGTAGATAAACTTTTTTTTCTCTTTACTGTTAGCACTTTTATTTTTCTACTGGGTTTTGTTTTTTCTTGAGTATTTATGGTAGTGATAGTTGTTTTTCAGGTACCAAACCTAGTACTCCCTTGAGAATTTCTTGTCAGGCTGGCCGTGTGGTAGTGAACTCCCACAGTTTTTGTTTGTCTAAGAAGTATACTATTTGTCCTTCATTTTAGAAGGATAGCCTTGCTGGGTAAAGAATTCTTAGCTGGCAATCTGTGTCTTTTACTATTTTGAATATATCATCCCATTCTCTTCTGGCTTTTAGGGTTTGTGATGAAAAGTGTGATGTTAGTCTGATTGGGGCTCCCTTATTTGTGACTTGCTGCTTCTCTCTTGCAGCTTTTAAGATTCTCTCTTTGTCTTGAGTTTTGCCAGTTTGACTATAACATGTCTTGGAGAGGACCTTTTTGGGTTGAATGTGTTTGGGGATCTACAGGCCTCCTGAATCTGAAGATCTGTATCTTTCCCTATACTTGGGAAGTTTTCTGCCATTATTTTGTTGAATATATTTTCAATGCCATTTCCTTTTTCCTCCCCTTCTGGAATGCCCATGATTCAGATATTTGAGCACTTAAGGTTGTCTGTTATCTCTCTTAGATTTCTTCAATGTTTTCAATTCTTTTTTCTTTTTTTTTTATCCATCTGTGTTATTTCAAACAGCCCATCTTCAAGGTCAGAAATTCTCTTTTCTGCTTGTTCTAGCCTGCTGGTTAAACTCTCTGTTGTGTTTTTTATTTTGTTGAATGAATTCTTCAGCTCTGCAAGCTCTGCTACATTCTTTTTTTTTTGTCTTTTTCCGTGTCCGGCAATGGATCGCAACCCTCAGTGTTGCCCCGTACCAGACCAGGGACCGGCAACGGGATCGCAACCCTCGGCGTTGCTCCCGCGCCTCGCTCAGCCAGTGAGCGGGAACCGGTCCGTATGTGGGATCCGAACCCTCGGGCGGGAGTGCCGCTGCGCTTCCCAAGTGGCGCACTATCCAGTGCACCACTGGGCCGGCCCATGCTACATTCTTTTTCAGAGCATTGATTTCTTTGTACATTTCTTCTTTCAGTTCCTGTATACTTTTTTCATTTCATTGTGTTGTCTAACTGAGTTTTCTTGTATCTCATTTAGTTTCCTTAGAATTATCACTCAAATTTCCTTATCAGTCATTTCAAGGACTTCCTGTTCTATAGGATCTAGAGCTTGAGAGTTTTTACTACCCTTTATTGGTGTACTTTCTTGATTTTTCACATTTCTGGTATCTTTCCTTTGGTGTTTAGTCATTGTGGAGGGGATTTCATGGTCCACTTGTTTGACCCTAATGTCTGGCTAGGATCCTGCCAGGAGTGCCAATTTGGCACAGCTACCTTGGTGCCTGTGGGTGGGAGGCTCAGGCCTCTCTGGGCCATGGGGACTGGCCTGGGCTGGGAGTCCCACAATGGCACCTACCTGCTCTGTGTGGGTGCTTCAGGGCACATGGGCCCAGCAGCTCTCTGGGCCTCTCTGGAGCTTGTTTTATAAAGAGAGTGTTATCTGAATAGCAATGCAGCAAACCTTTAGAAATAGCATCAAGTTTGTGCCTGTATACCCAGGCCAAACTTCCCTGGGCTGCTCAAATTCTCCTTGGCAGGTAGCCTCTGTGCCCTTGCAACTCAACAGGTGGGTCCTCATAATTTTGCCATGTTGCCCAGGGACTCAACAAACACCATCCCTGGTTCTTCTGGACCTCACAGTCACTCTGTCTTCAGTTTTTGCTTCCTTCCCTGGATTATTTAAAAATATATTGTTTACATCCCCTAGATTTCTAAGGAGAAGAAAGGGGCTAATTAAACTGGAGATCTTCTGGAAGCTTGGTGCCTGCCCTGCGGGATGGCATCTTACTTCCCCGTCCACGCCCACTTCTGAGTCTCTTCTCTGCAACTCCATGGCTTTGCTTTGTTTCCAGCCTTCCCAAGCTCTCAGAGTCTCTGAGCATCTGTCTTCCCAAGTTGTCAGACATGCCACCAGCCTTTCACAGTGTGCCTTTCTGGTACTTAAATCATGTGACGTCAAGAGATGTAAATGGATATTTGAGAGGATGGGAAAGGAGATAAGACAGCCCATTGTTAAATCGATGGTAGCTTGAAGTCAGCCATGCTGGGAATATTTACATCATGGAACTGGGCAGTTCCAGACCCCCTGCCCCCCATTTTCAGCATTTCTGGCCTCCTTACAATAAAAAAGAAGCTGGGCCTGGAGAGCACCAGAGGTGTGCCTTCTCAGCTGTCTTCTTGAAAGGTTGGCTCACTGCAGTAGAATCCAAGCTTTACCACTTCCTAAAACAACAACAATAAAAGGACAAAGATTTAAACAAAACAAAATAGAATTTGCTGAGACAAATACTTATCTTTGTTGCCCTACTACACTAGCTTCCCAGGAAACTGCAGCCAGATAAATGAGAACAGAGAGGAGGGAAGTCTCTGAGGCCCCATGAAGGAGGAGATATTCATTACAGAATCCAAAATGCTGCCATAATTAAACAGGTCTGTCTAGGGACATTTAATGGGCCCCAAGCCCATTGTTGGTGATGACGCCCTTCCAGAAGGCCCGGGGCTGCCTGAAGGAGATCTGTGTTTCTCTGTTTCTCTGGCCAAGCAGTGTATGTGCAGCCTTCCCTTTTTACAGTGCCTCCTGCAGAGGGTGAGCAGGGGCTGCTTCATTGAGCAGTTAGCTTCTCACTGATCCATATATCACTCGGCAGGCAGGGGACATGGTGCAGAATAACCAAGTAAATGTCAGATCCCAGTGTTGGGGGTGCTGGAGAACTGAGTGGAACGTTTGTTCTGACTCGAAAGCAGCTGCTTTGGCTTGTGCTGTGCCAGCCTGTCCACCCAAGCAGGAGGGATGCTGGCCTCAGCCAGCCATTGCAGACAAAGTCTCAGACTTGTGCATTCAGCCCAGGAAAGGTTGACCTCAGCCACACATTAGAATCATTGGGGCCATTTTTAACCTCCTTATGCCTAAGACACAGTTTAGACATCAGAATCTCTACAGGCGGCTCTCAGGCATAAGGTGTTTTAAACTCTCCCCATGTGATTCCATCATGAAGCCAAGATTGAGAACTGTGCACTGAAGCACATAGCCAGCACAGATCCAGCTGGTGGGGGATCCCCACTGGGGTGGCACAGCCTCTCCTGGGGACTTTGGGGAATATGAGAAGATGCTGTTGGTTATTACAGCAACTGAGGCTGCTACTTGCATTTGGAGTGTGTGGGCCAGGGGTATTCAAAACCTCTGTATTTTGCAGAACAGTTCTTTACTATGATAAATGTCAGATCTCTACAGCATGTATGTATGTGTCTGTGTGTGTGTCCGCCTGTGTGTGTGTGTGTGTGTGTACGTGTATTTAATGTGGGAGATACTAGATACACATGGTCTCATCCTCTGTGGAGGAGGGAAGGCAGCCTGGCCAGCTTCAGTTAGAGATTCTGGTAATGCAGAAACAAAATGTAGAGGCTTTTCCTGGAAAATCAATAACCCGCTCGCAGAGTCCTCTCCAGTGATTTGTCTAGAGTGCGAACACTGGCTGTGAGTGTGTGTGTGTGTGTTTAAAGTAATCTGCAAAATTTTTTACTATTTTCTTGCATTTCCTTTCATAGAATCTTCCTGAATATGAACACAGATCATGACCAGGGGCTGCGCTGGGGAAGGTGGAGGAAGAGGTACTTGAGGTGATATCACTACCAGGAGGGACAAAGAAAGCAATGACTTCCCACTGCTTTAATTTGTCAGATCCCACAAGATCCACTTGGTGCCCCAAACAAAAACAGATGAAAGATGAAACAAGCTGGGCATCACTGTGCCGATTATGAGATACCTACGTGATCTGCTATTACAGGCAGCTTTGGGCTGTAAAGGTGTTTTGTCCGAATGTAATCAGCCACTTGCCCTGCCTGCATGGATGTGCTGGTGTTTCTGTGGTATTTCCAGCATCTCTCCTTAGTGTACAACCTCGACTTGCACATCACAGCGCCCCTTGCTGCAGGTTTACCCCACAGCTGGCACACTCGGGGAGAGAGGAGCCAAAGGAATGGAGCATTGAGCTACACCAAGAACTGAAACTTCTCACCAGTCAGGTTTCCAGGCTCTGCATCACAGGCTGTGGCCACAGAGTCCTAGAGATTCAGAGTTCTTCAGAAGAACCTCATCTTGCTGAAATTGATACTGGATGGCTTAACCTAGGTCCTTGATCCAACCAAGTGAGAAGAACCTTACTTGGGACCAACCGAAGTCCACAGCCAAGTGAGCTCACTCAAGGAGAACAAAAGGAAGGAGACAGACAAACATAGAAACAATAGGACTTTATTGTGCAGAGAGAGTAGGTGCCAACATGTGCACATAGGTGGCCTCAAAAGGAGAAATGAGAACTGCCTCTGTGTTCCCAGGGGGAGGGTTTATATGTTGTCCTGGGATGCAGGTGTTTCTCTGTCCTAACTAAGGGGAGGAATATTCCTTTGTGAATGAGGAGTTAAGGTAATTGAGGCCTAATTAAGTAGTAGCAGCTTCTGGTCATGCTCAGAAGTTACTTCCCTTAACCTTGTCCTGTCCATTACAGGTGAAATGTGATGGTGGTCATTCTGGCATTGCCAGTCATGTGCAGGAGTTACTTCCCTTAACCTTGTCCTTGTCCATTACAGGTAAAAGGTCATAATGGTGGTCTTCTGCACCTTTGCTCCTCCTTGTGCACATGTGTGACAGTGTAGCACACTGATTGGCTGTGTGGTTTAGCTGTTGCCAGTGCGCTATGAATCCATTAACTGCCAGGCAAAGAGGTGGTAGTGCTGATCCACTCAAGTGTTTTACTCTGTTTTGTGTTGCTATAACAGAAATACCTGAGACTGGGTAATTTATAAAGAACAGAGGTTTATTTGCTTACGATTCTGGGACAGCTGTATCTGGCACAGGCCTCAGGCTGCTTCTACTCATGGAGGAAAGTGGCAGGCAGCCGGCGGGTACAAGCAGATCACATGGCGAGAGGAAGCAAGAGAGA
>NW_007730016.1:147586-169617 GCF_000696425.1 Galeopterus variegatus
CCAGACAACTACAGCTTAAACTCCTCTCACCCTGTGAGAAGCTGCTCCCTCTGGCTGGCAGCGGCTTGCCCTGGGGGGGGACTAGCAGTGGGAAGGCCAGTCCTGCACCGTGAGGACCTTGCTTGAGCAGGTTCCTCTTGAGGGGGAATTCATGAGAATCGTGGGGACTCATTCCCATGCTGCACAGTGACTAGAAGTATGGAAGCCACTAAAATTCCGTCTACCTTTCTCTGATTTTTCTGAGCCCGCTTCTGCTGTTCTGTATAGGTGCACCTGGGAGGGCTCCTGGTTATGCTTTGTTCCTCTGATTTAAATCTAGTCAGTACTTTTCTTCTTTGTGACAACAGTGGGAAAAACCACTTTTATCAATTGCAGTGTCAGTGGAATAGGTTGGCCCTGCCGACTGGGACTAGGATAAACTGGACCCCACTGCCCCCCTTTTCTCTTTGTTTGTTTGCTTGGTTAGACATTTAGTTGAGTACTAGTAATCTGAATAAACCTTCCAATCCTTGCACCAACTTTCGACACAAATCATGTGTTTATTGCGAGAGGGCGAGCTGAGCCTGGTCTGGCGGTAACATTTCCTCCCAAGTAATGAGGGCTTTTGCAAAACTCTAGTATGCCTGGGGCAAGAATGAACAATTTAGGTTTGTATTTTTTTAGGAGAAAATGGATCAGTACAGAATGCCTGCATTGGTCAGGGACTGGGAAGGGATATGTAGGAAACCAGCTTGGGAAAAAGGCCACCTTAGAGTAAGTCACTGTCCCCACTATACAAGAGGGTCAGTTTGTGACCAGTTTTGGCACTGGATTATATTCAAGGACACATACTGAAGTCATCACAAAGTCACAGATAGTAATTCACACCTTTACTCAGTCTCTGGCAGAAGTACATTCTTAACACAAACCATCTTAAAATTCTCTGCCTCTCTGTTCCCCCTACCCCGCATTCTCCGTCAATTCTGTGCAGAACGCAGCTAATCCCTGAAACTTTTTTCCACTCTCTTGACTTTTTAAACATTTATTTAATTTTAAAATTTTTAAATTTTTACTTCTCAATATACATTGTAGTTGATTTTCATGACCCTTTATCTGGCACTCTCTTGACTTTTTTTTTTTTTTTCCTTTTTGTCTCTTTTTTACTGACCGGTAACGGGACCACAACCCTCGGTGTTGCGCCTGCACCGCACTCAGCCAGTGAGCGGGAACCGGTCTGCACGTGGGATCCGAACCCTCGGCGGGAGCGCCGCTGCGCTCCCAAGCGGTGCACTCTCCAGTGCGCCACCGGGCCGGTCCTCTCTTGACTTTTAAACCTAAACTTTCTAAATCCCACATGACCTTTCTTTCCTCTGTCCATGTTACCCAGCATTTTTACGTGTTTTTGTTTTTTCTTCTATTTTAAAATTTTTTCTGCCCTTTTCCTTTTTAATGTGAATTTTCTACACATCTTCTTCCCCTACTCATGGCCCCACTGTGTGCTATAACATGGGGCTGGCGGATGGAGAGAGGACAATGCCATGCCGCCAACACTGACTTGTATGTAACTGAGGGGGAAAGGTGGAGGAAAAGAGATTGTGACTTGTCAGACATTTGTCATTCTTGTTCTTGTCTTGTCATGTTGAGAGGAAGATGTATGAATCAATTTTGGAGGAACCATGAGGTCCAAAAGGATGCAGGGAGAGGAGAAAGAGCAAAGGGGTGGAAGAGAGAAAAGCTGTCTCTCTCCTGGGTTGATGACTGGAGGGCAGGAACCCAGCAGGGAGCTTCGGAGGCTGGCGAGCGGATGGTTCTGAGGAGTGTGGCTCCTCCTTTCCCAACAGCACCACAAGCATTAGCAAGCCAGGGCATTGCTTTCCTGGTGACCAAGGGCTCTTAGAGTAATAGCTCTGGCCATGCACAGGAATCGGACAAGAGGGCAGGAAGGGCAGAGGAGCCTGAAGTTTAGGGCAGGGGAAATACTGCCTAACCTGGAGTAAAGCAGAAAGAGTTTGGAAGAGAATGAAGGAAAGCATTCAACTATGTCATGCTTTTGGGGAAGAAGGGACCACACGCCCAAAACTTACTCTTCCTGTGCTGGTTTGTGCTCAGAGCTGCTCCAAACTTCTCCAATTCATCGGAGGACCACATACAGTTATTGTTTCCAGGGCAGTGTCCCATCTCTTCTCATGGGGCATTAGATTAGGATCCTGGGGCTTTAGAAGGTGGGGAGGGTGAAAGGGCATGTGTTATTTTAAATTAATTGTCTGTGAAGCTCCAGGCACAGTGCTTGTCTGTGCCACATCACAGATGGGAAAACTGAGCTCAGGTCTGCCCCATGACTGACCTGTTAGACATGAGCAGATGTATTAGTCAGGGTTCTCCAGAGAGACAGAACCAATAGGATATATGTATAAATATAGGAGAGGGAGTTTATTAGGGGAATTGGCTCAGGACTGTGAATGCTGAAGAACCCCACAATAGGCCATCTGCACACTGGATGCTGGTAGCATGGCTCAGTCCAATTCTGAAGGCCTCAGAACCAGGGATTCTGATGGTGCTGTTGGTGTAAGTCCTGGAACCCAAAAGCTGAAGTCTTGAGCTCTGTCGTCCACAGACAGGAGAGCAGAGTGTATCCCAGCTCCAGCAGAGAGAGAGACTGGCCTTTTTTCTCTACTTTTTATTCTCTCTGGGCCCCCAGAGGATTGGATGGTTCCCATATCTGCCCATATTGAGTGCAGATTTTTCCCACTCAGTCCACTTAGGCTCTCAGGCTAATTTCTCCTGGAAACACCCTCACAGACACACCTAAAAAGATAGCTTTACCAGGCTTCTTGGCATTCCTTAATCTATTCAGGGTGACACCTAGAATTAACTTTCGTAGTAGAGTGGGAACTAGATTCCAGGTCTCTCCATATCCCTGGGTCACCCTGACTATCACATGCCAAATCCTTCCTGGACCTTAATCAAGCCACTTTGTAAACTTGAGTCTCTTGCATATTTTGTCTCCACTTGTGAACACAGAGGACCCCTGCCTAGAGTAGAGTACCTGATCCTTCACAGCCCAGTAACTTTCCATTCCTTACTAAACCCAGGGGACCTTCCCAAGATATGAACTATTGAAGATCTCTTCTTTAATTACAAAGTTTTCCCTAGAATGAGCACAGCCTTTTGTCCATTTCTCATAACATCAGTCACTGGACATGTTCAGGAAATGCATCTGTGTTTCTTGTAAGGTCTTGCATGCAACTTCTGTTTCTGCACACAGTGCCAGCCAGGACTGTGCTCTGCACCAGCTGTGCATGTGAGCATCTGCAAATTCTAAGCTGGGCAATATTCCACTGGTTTAAAACAATGGTGGAATGCACTCAGAGGGTAATGGAACCCTTGATATAGAGGCAGGACACGGTTTAGCCACACAGTAGGAAAGCTACAGTGATACTTTCATGTTTGGACAGCCCCTTCTGTTACAGTGTATCAGGACATCTTTGGGGTGAGCAGTGATGCCCCTAAGTTCTTCAAAAAATAAGTGCATGAAATCTTTGAGCCCTTCAATAACACATTATTATAAAGGATTTATATTTTATTTCTTCTTCTTGAGGAAAAACAAACATAACAAGACCAAGACAAAAAGAGAGAAAATCAATTTTTCCCTCTTTATAGAAAAGAGGGGAAAAATATTGTTTTGGGGTTAAATGCAACTCACATGAAAAATGAATCCTCAGAAGTGAGTCTGAATTGTGTCAAACCTGACCTTCGTGGATGAAGCACAGACTGGATTGGAGGAAGGGAGAGGTTGAGCCTCCGCCGGCCCTGGGGAGGGACTGTGTGACCATGGGGCTGTGAACCAAGAGCCTCAAAGATGTGAAACTTCGAGGCTCAGCCACCTGCTAGACTCCTGACACATTTCTGCTCCACACATGCAGGGCATTGGATGGAGCAGGGGACAAAGTCACAGGATAAAGACTTGAGGACCCACTGTCTCAAAGGCTGAGGAGACCCAGAGGCTGGAGGAAGGGGATCTGTAGTTCAGGAGGAGAATCTTTCTCCTGGTGTGACTCACTGGCAGTGAATGTCCCTGGTAGTGTCAGGCAGTTGAGGGAGACCCTCCGTCCCTCCATCCCTCCATCCCTCCATCCCTCCATCTCTCCTTCCCTCCCTCCCTCCCTCCCTCCCTTTTTTCATTCTTCCATCAATGAATGCTTCAGTGTTTCACGTAGGGTCTGAAAGTTTAGATAAAGTCTGCAACTTAATTAGCCAACATTACAAACTTTTATTTTTTCCAAAAGAAAGACAGCCATGCAGGCAGGAGCAGAAGCAACATGTCCCAGCAGAGCATCCTGTGGCCCCAGAGTTCTTAGCAGGACACTCTGCTTGCAAGGACATGGTCTGCTAAGGTCTGGACTGACCTGGAAACCTCTGTTCTTGCCACCTCTCTGCCATTGTAGCCTCACTGTGAGGAACTCACACTAGCAATCTACTTGCTTCCATTTAAGGGACTATTACAAATACTTCTCCTGGTTCTTCCATAAACTTGATGTGGGCAAGTCTCCTCCTTCAACTGGGAGGAGAAAGCAGAGTTAGTGCCTATGGTTCTGAACCAAACAGTGCCCCTGGCTCACAAGACCCTACTACAAGTCAGGAACTGGCTTCTCTGGGGACTCTGCCCCGAAGGAGCTTATGGTCAAAAGGGAAAATTAGGAAAATGTGCGCATGTCCAGAACACACCATGGCCAGGGCTGAATGATAAAGAGGGGAGCTCTCATCCACAGCAGAGGCCTTATGACTCTAGCCACTCTGTCAGTCTTCAGTCTCATCCTGCTACTTACCAGGTTGTGAACTTGGGCAAGTTACTTAAGTGCCTCAGTGTGTGCCTCACTTTTTCACCAGTAAAATGGGCTTAGTAATAGCTCGTACCTCATAGTGTGGTCCTGAGGATTAAATGTTATGTATAAAAAGTATGTAAACAATGCCTAGTGCACAGTAAATGTTGCGTTTTGGTATTATCGTCTATATCTGATTGTTATACAGGTTAACTACCATTATGATAGAACCCTTGTTAATTGCTTAAAGCAATAATGTATGAATTTCTCTTTTCTTTTCCTTGTTGGAGCTTGCTTTTTTAATTTAAGTTTTTATTTTATTTTATCAATATACAATGTAGTTGATTTTTGTGTCCCTTTACCGAATCCCCCCTCCCCCTTCCCTCTCCCCTCTCCTGCCCATCGACATCATATCTATTCACTTGTCTTAACAAGTTCAAGGAATTGTGATTGTTGTGTCTTCTTCCCTGCCCCCCCCTGGTTTGTTTGTGTATTTATTTATTTATTTTTAGCTCCCATAAATAAGTGAGAACATGTGGTATTTCTTTCTGTGCCTGACTTATTTCACTTAATATGGTTTTTTTCTAAGTCAATCCATGTTGCTGCAAATGGTAGTATTTCATCCTTTTTTATAGCATAGTAGAATTTCATTGTGCAGATATACCACATTTTCCATATCCACTCATCTGATGATGGATATTTGGGCTGGTTCTGACTCTTGGCTATTGTAAGTAGTGCTGCAATAAACATTGAAGTACAGGTATCCCTTCAACACAATGATTTCCATTCCTTTGAGTATATTTCCAGCAGTGGAATAGCTGGGTCATATGGTAGACTATCTGTAATTGTGTGAGGAACCTCCAAACCATTTTCCATAAAGGCTGCACCATTTTGCAGTCATACCAACAGTGTAGGAGGGTTCCTTTTTCTCCACAGCCTCGTCAGCATTTATCATGCTCAGTCTTCTGGATATTAGCCATCCTAACAGGAGTGAGATGGTATCTCAGTGTGGTTTTGATTTGCATTTCTCTAATGCTGAGTGATGTTGAGCATTTTTTCATGTGTGTGTTGGCCATTCATATATCTTCCTTTGAGAAATGCCTATTCAGCTCTTTTGCTCATTTTTTAATTGGGTTATTTGGTTTTTTTGCTGTAAAGTTGTTTGAGTTCCTTGTATATTCTGGATATTAATCCTTTGTCAGATGTATATTTTGCAAATATTTTCTCCCACTCTGCTGGTTGTCTTTTAACTCTGTTAATTGCTTTTTTGCTGTGCAGAAGCTTTTTAGTTTGATATAATCCCATTTGTTTATTTTTCCTTTAGTTGCCCATGCTTTTGGGGTCATATCCATGAAGTCTGTGCCCAATCCTACTTCCTGGAGTGTTTCTTCTATGTTTTCTTTAAGGAGTTTTATTGTCTCAGGATGTATATTTAATTCTTTAATCCAGTTTGAGTTGATTTTGGTATATGGTGAGAGGTATGAGTCTAATTTCATTCTTCTGCATATCCAGTGCATATTCTCCTGCATATGCACTGGATATCCCGTTATCCCAGCAGCATTTGCTGAAGAGGCAGTCTCTTCCCCAGTGTGTAGACTTGGTGCCTTTGTCGAATATCAGGTGGCTGTAGGAGTTTGGGTTGATTTCAGGATTCTCTATTCTATTCCATTGATCCATGTGTTTGTTTTTATGTCAGTACCATGCTGTTTTGGTTATTATAGCTTTGTAGTATAGTTTAAAATCAGGTAGTGTTATGCCTCCAGCTTTATTTTTCTTCCTCAGAATTGCTTTGGCTATTCATGGTCTTTGATTATTCCATATACATGTTAGGATAGTTTTTTCCAATTCAGAGAAAAATGTCATTGGAATTTTGATGGGGATTGCATCAAATCTGTAGATCACTTTGGGTAGTATGGACGTTTTCACAATGTTAATTCTTCCAATCCAAGAGCATGGGATATCTTTCCATCTTTTTGTGTCCTCTTTAATTTCTCTCAACACAGTGGTTTGTAGTTCTCATTGTAGAGATTTTTCGCATCCTTGGTTAACTTTATTCCTAAGTATTTTATTTTTTTGGTGGCTATTGTAAATGGGCTAGCTTTCTTGATTTCTTTTACTGCATGTTCACTATTGGAGTATAGAAATGCTACTGATTTTTGTGTGTTGATTTTGCATACTGCAACTTTGCTGAAATCATTTATTAACTCTAGGAGTTCTTCTGTAGAGGCTTTAGGCTGTTTGATATATAGGATCATGTCATCTGCAAACAGGGACAGTTTGACTTCATCTTTTCCAACCTGAAAGCCCTTCATTTCCTTCTCTGTTCTGGCTAGTACTTCCAAAACTATGTTGAATAGGAGTGGTAAGAGTGGGCATCCTTGTCTAGTTCCTGTCCTTAGGGAAAAGATTTCAGCTTTTTCCCATTCAGGATGATATTGGCAGTGGGCTTATCACATATGGCTTTAATTATGTTGAGATGCTTTCCATCTATACCTAAGTTGTAGAGAGTCTTTATCGTGAATGAATGTTAAATTTTGTCAAATGCTTTTTCAGCATCTATAGAGATGATCATATGGTCTTTGTCTTTGATTTTATTGATGTGGTGTATCACATTTATTGATTTGCATATGTTGAACCAACCTTGCATCCCTGGGATGAATCCCACTTCATCACGGTGTATAATTTTGTGTGTGTGTTGCTGTATTCTGTTAGCTAATATTTTATTGAGGATTTTTGCATCTATATTCATCAAGGATATGATGAATATCATATCCTGTAGTTTTTTTTTTTTTGGTTATATCCTTGTGTGGTTTTGGTATCAGGGTGATGTTTGCTTCACAGAATGAGTTTGGGAGAATGGCCTCTATTTCAATCTTTTGGAACAGTTTGTAGAGAATTGGTGTCAATTCCTCTTTGAATGTTTGGTAGAATTCTGCTGTGAACCCATCTGGCCCTAGGCTTTTCTTTGTTGGGAGCCTTCTGATGACAGCTTCTATCTCTTTTATTCTTATTGGTCTGCTCGGATTTTCTACATCTTCTTGGCTCAGTTTTGGTAGTTTGTGTGTGTTCAGAAATTTATCCATTTCCTCCAGATTTTCAAATTTGTTGTCATGTAGTTGTTTATAGTAGTCTCTAATGATTTCTTGTATTTCTGAGGTATCAGCTGTAATATCGCCTTTTTCATTTCTAATTTTTGTTATTTGAGTTTTCTGTCTTATTATTCTAGTTAGCCTTGCTAATGGTTTGTCAATTTTATTTATCTTTAAAAAAAACATTTTGTTTCATTGATCTTTTGTATTGTTTTTTTGGTTTCTATTGCTTTAAGTTCTGCTCTGCTCTTAATTATTTCTTTCCATCTGCTAACTTTGGGTTTGCATTGTTTTTGTTTTTCTAGTTCTTTAAGGTGAAGTCTCAGGTTGTTTACTTGCCATCTTTCCATTCTTCTGAAGTAAACATTTAATACGATAATTTTCCCCCTTAGTACTGCTTTGCAGTATCTCACAGGTTTTGGTATAATGTATCATTATTTTCATTAGTTTCAAGAAATTTTTTTATTTCCTGTTTAATTTCTTCTCAGACCCATATGTCATTAAGTAGAATGTTTTTTAACTTCCATGTGTTTTCATAGTTTCCAGAGTTCCATTTGTTATTGATTTCTAATTTTAATCTATTGTGATCTGAAAAAATACATGGAATAATTCCAATTTTTTTGAATTTGTTGAGACTTGATTTGTGACCTAACACGTGATCTATCCTGGAGAATGTTCCATGTGCTGATGAGAAGAGTGAATATTCTGAGGTTGTTGGATAGAATGTTCTATAGATATCTGCCAAGTCCAATTGGTCTAAGGTGTTGTTTAGATCTTGTGTTTCTCTGCTGATTCTTTGCCTAGATGATCTGTCCAGTATTGAAAGTTGCGTGTTCAAGTCCCCTGCTATTATGGTATTAGTGTCTATCTCATTCTTTAGATCTAATAGTGTTTGCTTTTCAATCTGGCTGCTCTGACATTGGGTGCGTATACATTTATGATGGTTACGTCTTCTTGATGGATAGATCCTTTTATCATTATATAGTGGCCTTCTTTATCTCTTTTTACAGTTTTTTGTTTAAAGTCTATTTTATCTGATATAACAATAGCTACTCCAGCTCATTTTTCATTTCCATTTGTATGGTATATCTTTTTCCATCCTTTCACTCTTAGTCTATGTGTGTCTTTGCAGGTGAGGTGAGTGTCTTGAAGGCAGCATATAGTTGGGTCCACCTTTTTAATCCAGTCAGTCTGTGTATTTGAGTGGGGAATTTAATCCTTTTACATTAAGAGTTGTTATTGAAAGCATTGATTTACTCCTAGCATTTTAATGATTTTTGTTTGGATGTCTTAAGTATCTTTTGTTCCTTTCTTTCTGATTTACTATTTGTCTTCTGTATTTGTTGGTTTCTTGGGGTGGTAGATAAACTTTTTTTTCTCTTTACTGTTAGCACTTTTATTTTTCTACTGGGTTTTGTTTTTTCTTGAGTATTTATGGTAGTGATAGTTGTTTTTCAGGTACCAAACCTAGTACTCCCTTGAGAATTTCTTGTCAGGCTGGCCGTGTGGTAGTGAACTCCCACAGTTTTTGTTTGTCTAAGAAGTATACTATTTGTCCTTCATTTTAGAAGGATAGCCTTGCTGGGTAAAGAATTCTTAGCTGGCAATCTGTGTCTTTTACTATTTTGAATATATCATCCCATTCTCTTCTGGCTTTTAGGGTTTGTGATGAAAAGTGTGATGTTAGTCTGATTGGGGCTCCCTTATTTGTGACTTGCTGCTTCTCTCTTGCAGCTTTTAAGATTCTCTCTTTGTCTTGAGTTTTGCCAGTTTGACTATAACATGTCTTGGAGAGGACCTTTTTGGGTTGAATGTGTTTGGGGATCTACAGGCCTCCTGAATCTGAAGATCTGTATCTTTCCCTATACTTGGGAAGTTTTCTGCCATTATTTTGTTGAATATATTTTCAATGCCATTTCCTTTTTCCTCCCCTTCTGGAATGCCCATGATTCAGATATTTGAGCACTTAAGGTTGTCTGTTATCTCTCTTAGATTTCTTCAATGTTTTCAATTCTTTTTTCTTTTTTTTTTATCCATCTGTGTTATTTCAAACAGCCCATCTTCAAGGTCAGAAATTCTCTTTTCTGCTTGTTCTAGCCTGCTGGTTAAACTCTCTGTTGTGTTTTTTATTTTGTTGAATGAATTCTTCAGCTCTGCAAGCTCTGCTACATTCTTTTTTTTTTGTCTTTTTCCGTGTCCGGCAACGGATCGCAACCCTCAGTGTTGCCCCGTACCAGACCAGGGACCGGCAACGGGATCGCAACCCTCGGCGTTGCTCCCGCGCCTCGCTCAGCCAGTGAGCGGGAACCGGTCCGTATGTGGGATCCGAACCCTCGGGCGGGAGTGCCGCTGCGCTTCCCAAGTGGCGCACTATCCAGTGCACCACTGGGCCGGCCCATGCTACATTCTTTTTCAGAGCATTGATTTCTTTGTACATTTCTTCTTTCAGTTCCTGTATACTTTTTTCATTTCATTGTGTTGTCTAACTGAGTTTTCTTGTATCTCATTTAGTTTCCTTAGAATTATCACTCAAATTTCCTTATCAGTCATTTCAAGGACTTCCTGTTCTATAGGATCTAGAGCTTGAGAGTTTTTACTACCCTTTATTGGTGTACTTTCTTGATTTTTCACATTTCTGGTATCTTTCCTTTGGTGTTTAGTCATTGTGGAGGGGATTTCATGGTCCACTTGTTTGACCCTAATGTCTGGCTAGGATCCTGCCAGGAGTGCCAATTTGGCACAGCTACCTTGGTGCCTGTGGGTGGGAGGCTCAGGCCTCTCTGGGCCATGGGGACTGGCCTGGGCTGGGAGTCCCACAATGGCACCTACCTGCTCTGTGTGGGTGCTTCAGGGCACATGGGCCCAGCAGCTCTCTGGGCCTCTCTGGAGCTTGTTTTATAAAGAGAGTGTTATCTGAATAGCAATGCAGCAAACCTTTAGAAATAGCATCAAGTTTGTGCCTGTATACCCAGGCCAAACTTCCCTGGGCTGCTCAAATTCTCCTTGGCAGGTAGCCTCTGTGCCCTTGCAACTCAACAGGTGGGTCCTCATAATTTTGCCATGTTGCCCAGGGACTCAACAAACACCATCCCTGGTTCTTCTGGACCTCACAGTCACTCTGTCTTCAGTTTTTGCTTCCTTCCCTGGATTATTTAAAAATATATTGTTTACATCCCCTAGATTTCTAAGGAGAAGAAAGGGGCTAATTAAACTGGAGATCTTCTGGAAGCTTGGTGCCTGCCCTGCGGGATGGCATCTTACTTCCCCGTCCACGCCCACTTCTGAGTCTCTTCTCTGCAACTCCATGGCTTTGCTTTGTTTCCAGCCTTCCCAAGCTCTCAGAGTCTCTGAGCATCTGTCTTCCCAAGTTGTCAGACATGCCACCAGCCTTTCACAGTGTGCCTTTCTGGTACTTAAATCATGTGACGTCAAGAGATGTAAATGGATATTTGAGAGGATGGGAAAGGAGATAAGACAGCCCATTGTTAAATCGATGGTAGCTTGAAGTCAGCCATGCTGGGAATATTTACATCATGGAACTGGGCAGTTCCAGACCCCCTGCCCCCCATTTTCAGCATTTCTGGCCTCCTTACAATAAAAAAGAAGCTGGGCCTGGAGAGCACCAGAGGTGTGCCTTCTCAGCTGTCTTCTTGAAAGGTTGGCTCACTGCAGTAGAATCCAAGCTTTACCACTTCCTAAAACAACAACAATAAAAGGACAAAGATTTAAACAAAACAAAATAGAATTTGCTGAGACAAATACTTATCTTTGTTGCCCTACTACACTAGCTTCCCAGGAAACTGCAGCCAGATAAATGAGAACAGAGAGGAGGGAAGTCTCTGAGGCCCCATGAAGGAGGAGATATTCATTACAGAATCCAAAATGCTGCCATAATTAAACAGGTCTGTCTAGGGACATTTAATGGGCCCCAAGCCCATTGTTGGTGATGACGCCCTTCCAGAAGGCCCGGGGCTGCCTGAAGGAGATCTGTGTTTCTCTGTTTCTCTGGCCAAGCAGTGTATGTGCAGCCTTCCCTTTTTACAGTGCCTCCTGCAGAGGGTGAGCAGGGGCTGCTTCATTGAGCAGTTAGCTTCTCACTGATCCATATATCACTCGGCAGGCAGGGGACATGGTGCAGAATAACCAAGTAAATGTCAGATCCCAGTGTTGGGGGTGCTGGAGAACTGAGTGGAACGTTTGTTCTGACTCGAAAGCAGCTGCTTTGGCTTGTGCTGTGCCAGCCTGTCCACCCAAGCAGGAGGGATGCTGGCCTCAGCCAGCCATTGCAGACAAAGTCTCAGACTTGTGCATTCAGCCCAGGAAAGGTTGACCTCAGCCACACATTAGAATCATTGGGGCCATTTTTAACCTCCTTATGCCTAAGACACAGTTTAGACATCAGAATCTCTACAGGCGGCTCTCAGGCATAAGGTGTTTTAAACTCTCCCCATGTGATTCCATCATGAAGCCAAGATTGAGAACTGTGCACTGAAGCACATAGCCAGCACAGATCCAGCTGGTGGGGGATCCCCACTGGGGTGGCACAGCCTCTCCTGGGGACTTTGGGGAATATGAGAAGATGCTGTTGGTTATTACAGCAACTGAGGCTGCTACTTGCATTTGGAGTGTGTGGGCCAGGGGTATTCAAAACCTCTGTATTTTGCAGAACAGTTCTTTACTATGATAAATGTCAGATCTCTACAGCATGTATGTATGTGTCTGTGTGTGTGTCCGCCTGTGTGTGTGTGTGTGTGTGTACGTGTATTTAATGTGGGAGATACTAGATACACATGGTCTCATCCTCTGTGGAGGAGGGAAGGCAGCCTGGCCAGCTTCAGTTAGAGATTCTGGTAATGCAGAAACAAAATGTAGAGGCTTTTCCTGGAAAATCAATAACCCGCTCGCAGAGTCCTCTCCAGTGATTTGTCTAGAGTGCGAACACTGGCTGTGAGTGTGTGTGTGTGTGTTTAAAGTAATCTGCAAAATTTTTTACTATTTTCTTGCATTTCCTTTCATAGAATCTTCCTGAATATGAACACAGATCATGACCAGGGGCTGCGCTGGGGAAGGTGGAGGAAGAGGTACTTGAGGTGATATCACTACCAGGAGGGACAAAGAAAGCAATGACTTCCCACTGCTTTAATTTGTCAGATCCCACAAGATCCACTTGGTGCCCCAAACAAAAACAGATGAAAGATGAAACAAGCTGGGCATCACTGTGCCGATTATGAGATACCTACGTGATCTGCTATTACAGGCAGCTTTGGGCTGTAAAGGTGTTTTGTCCGAATGTAATCAGCCACTTGCCCTGCCTGCATGGATGTGCTGGTGTTTCTGTGGTATTTCCAGCATCTCTCCTTAGTGTACAACCTCGACTTGCACATCACAGCGCCCCTTGCTGCAGGTTTACCCCACAGCTGGCACACTCGGGGAGAGAGGAGCCAAAGGAATGGAGCATTGAGCTACACCAAGAACTGAAACTTCTCACCAGTCAGGTTTCCAGGCTCTGCATCACAGGCTGTGGCCACAGAGTCCTAGAGATTCAGAGTTCTTCAGAAGAACCTCATCTTGCTGAAATTGATACTGGATGGCTTAACCTAGGTCCTTGATCCAACCAAGTGAGAAGAACCTTACTTGGGACCAACCGAAGTCCACAGCCAAGTGAGCTCACTCAAGGAGAACAAAAGGAAGGAGACAGACAAACATAGAAACAATAGGACTTTATTGTGCAGAGAGAGTAGGTGCCAACATGTGCACATAGGTGGCCTCAAAAGGAGAAATGAGAACTGCCTCTGTGTTCCCAGGGGGAGGGTTTATATGTTGTCCTGGGATGCAGGTGTTTCTCTGTCCTAACTAAGGGGAGGAATATTCCTTTGTGAATGAGGAGTTAAGGTAATTGAGGCCTAATTAAGTAGTAGCAGCTTCTGGTCATGCTCAGAAGTTACTTCCCTTAACCTTGTCCTGTCCATTACAGGTGAAATGTGATGGTGGTCATTCTGGCATTGCCAGTCATGTGCAGGAGTTACTTCTCTTAACCTTGTCCTTGTCCATTACAGGTAAAAGGTCATAATGGTGGTCTTCTGCACCTTTGCTCCTCCTTGTGCACATGTGTGACAGTGTAGCACACTGATTGGCTGTGTGGTTTAGCTGTTGCCAGTGCGCTATGAATCCATTAACTGCCAGGCAAAGAGGTGGTAGTGCTGATCCACTCAAGTGTTTTACTCTGTTTTGTGTTGCTATAACAGAAATACCTGAGACTGGGTAATTTATAAAGAACAGAGGTTTATTTGCTTACGATTCTGGGACAGCTGTATCTGGCACAGGCCTCAGGCTGCTTCTACTCATGGAGGAAAGTGGCAGGCAGCCGGCGGGTACAAGCAGATCACATGGCCAGAGGAAGCAAGAGAGAGAGAGAGAGGGAGAGAGAGAAGGTGCCAGGGTCATATAAACAACAAGCTCTCGTGGGAACTAATAGAGCGAGAACTCACTCATTAATCCCCCTCCCCCAGGGAGAGCATTAATCCATTCATGAGGGATCTGCCCCCATGACTCAATCAGTTTCCAACACTGCCACATTGGAGATCAAATTTCCACATGAGTTTTGGAGGGGACAACACATCCAAACTCTGTCACCAAGTATTTATGAGTGGCTTCCCTGGGGCGCGTCCCTGTGCTATTCTGCCTCAAAATCACCATCAGCTGGTGATATAGTTTGGGTATGTTTGTCCTCCCAAAGCTCATGTTGAAATCTCATCCCCGATGTGGCAGTGTTGGGTTATGGGGGTGGATCCCTCATGAATGGATTAATGCCCTCTTTGGGGGAGGGGATGGTAGTGAGTCAGTTCTTGCTCTTTCAGTTCCTATGAGAGCTGGTGGTTAAAAGAAGCCTGGCACCTCCCTTCCCCTCTCTCCATGTGATCTTGTCCCACTGGCTGCCTCATGCTTTCCACCATTAGTACAAGCAGCCGGAGGCCTGCGCCAGATGCAGCTGTCCCAGAATCGTGAGCCAAATAAACCTCTTTCTTTATAAACTACCCAGCCTCAGGTAATCTGTTATAAGCAACACAAAAGTGAACTAATATAGAAAATTGGTACCAAGGAGTAGGGTGTTGCTATACAGACACCTGAAAATGTGGAAGTGGCTTTGGAACTGGGTAATGGGCAAAGGTTGGAGGAGTTTGTAGGACTCAGAAGACAAAAAGATGAGGGAAAGTTTGGAACTTCTTAGAGATTGGTTAGATAGTTGTGACCAGGATGCTGATAGAAATGTAGACAGTAAAGGTCATGTTGATGAGATCTCGGATAGAAATGAGGAACTTATTGGGAATTAGACAAAAGATCACCCTTGCTACACCATAGCAATGAACTTAACTGCATTGTGTCTGTGCCCTAGGACTTTACAGAAGGTGGAACTTAAGAGTTGCAAACCAGAGCATTTGGAGCATTCAGACAGCTGCATGGCTACTTGTAATAGTCTACACTCAGTTATGGCAGTAAAGGCATGACATAAAGCCAGAATTTATAATTAAAAGGGAAGCAGAGTGTAATGATCTGGAAAATTTGCAGCCTGGCCATGTCATAGAGAATGAGAGAGCATTTTCAGGAGAAGAATTCAAGGTTGCAGAGAGAAACTGGTTGCTAAAGACATTGGCATGGCTATGGGGCAGCCAGGTGCTAATAGCCAACACAGTGAGAAAAAGGCCCTGAGGCATTTCAGAAGTCTCTGGGGCCACCCCTCCCATCATAGACCCAGAGGCCTAAGAGGAACGATTGTTCAAGGGACAGATCCAGAGTGCTGCTATCCTGCACTGCCTCTGGATGCTGTTCCCTGCATCCCAGGCCCTCTGGCCAGAGCAGCCTTGCCTCAAGCAGCCCCAAGTGTGGTTGTGCTGTAGCTCTGGAGGGTGCAAGCAGGAAAACTTTGCAGCACCCAGGCAGTGTTAAGACTGCAGGCCAGCAGAATGCAAAAGAGGTGCGGCAGCCTCCACCCAGATTTCAGAGGATGTATGGAAAAGCCTGGGGCCCAGGCAGAGCGCTGTCTGTTGTGGGAGAGGAGCCACCTCAGAGGGCATCTATTAGAGCAATGCCAAGCAGAAATGCGGGGTCAGAATTCCCACAGGGAGCCCCCATCAGGGCAATGTCTAGTAGAGCCATGGTAGACAGGCTGCTGCCAGGACACTAAAACTGTAGAGCCATTCGCAACATGCAATGCCTACCTGGGAAAGCTGCAGGTACCAGTGCTGCCCAGAAGAGCCATGGGGTTGATGTTGCACAATGCTTTGGGAGTCCAAGTTCCCCACTGTGCCCAGGATGTGGGATGTGGAATCAAAGGAAATTATTTTGGAGCTTTAAGAATTAGTGTCTGTCCTGCTGGGTTTTGGACATGTTTGGGGCGTTTTTCTGCTTTCTTCTGGCTTATTTCTTCCTTTTGGAATGGGAATATGTACCCGATGTCTGTTCCACCATTGTATCTTGGCAGTAGATAAGTTTGGTTTTGATTTTTACAGGTTCACAGATGGAAGGAGTTTTGCCTTTAGTCTCAGATGAGACTTTGGGTTTTGGACTTTTAAGTTTGTGCTGGAACAAGCTAAGACTTTTGGGACTATTGGGAAGGAATGATTGTATTTTGTATGTGAGAGGGACATGAATTTTTGGGGGGCCAGGGGTGGAATGATATAGTTTGGATATGTTTGTTGCCCCAAAGCTCATGTTGGAAGCTGATTCCCAATGAGATAGGAGGTGCTCAGTTTCCCTGAATTCTGCTTTCAAGACACACCTCTGGGTTTCAAGGCCACTCCCCGAGGTCTCAGACCCCTGCTCTTTGCTCTCCCCTAGAGGACAGTTACTGTTGCTGGCTGGACCTATTTTGGGCACCAGCGTGAAGGAAATTGAGACCTCAGGGGACTGACTTATGCAAATCCAGTGGCTGGGCGTGCTCAGTAGAAAGGGATTATATAACCCTAATCGCCAAGCATGCTCAGTAAAGTGGCATTTATATTCATTGGATAGCATGAATATGTATTAGATAGCAGAACTATAAAAGCTGAATCTGACAGAAGGCAGGGTTGTTGCTCATTTTCCTGGGGCCAACCTGCTCTTAGTTGGTTTAGGTGTGTCTGCTTTCTTTTGTATCAAACTTACTCTTGGCATGCAGCTGCTCACTCTCTTGAGCCAGCTCAGCTTGCACTTTGTGCTAAAGTTTAAATATGTATTTCTTACTTTTGTATAAAACTTGGTGTGGTCCCTGCTCTGTCTCTGCAGCTAGGCTGCACTCTCTCTGTGGAACTCGTATCTCTTATTCACTACGTTAAACCTGTTCTCATTTTCTACTGTGAGTCTGCTCTTGAATTCTTTCCTGGGGTGGAGTCAAGAACCTGGTAAGAGTCCAGCTATCACCTTCCCAGGCCCCTTCTCCTCTGGCATCACCAATGTGGCAGTGTTGGGTGGTGTTTGGGTCATGGAGGCAGATCCCTCATGAATAAATTAATACCCTCCTTGAGGGGAGGGGGAGTGAGTGAGTTCTTGCTCTGTTAGTTCACGCAAGAGCTGGTGGTTAAAAGGAGCCTGGCACTTCCCCTCCCTTCTTGCTTCCTCTTGGCACGTGATCTTGGCTGCCTGCCACTTTCCACCATGAGTAGAAGCAGCCTGGGACCTGCACCAGATGCAGCTGTTCCAGAATTGTGAGCCTAATAAGCCTCTTTTCTTTATAAATTACCCAGTCTCAGGTATTCCATTATAAGCAACATAAAAACAGACAAATACAGTTGGTTTTTGAAAAGTGTTTGTGATCCGCTGTGCCCAAGGTCATAGAAAGTAAGGTCACTAGGTGTGGGAGTCTGGTGACTTGAGAGCAAAGGACCAGACTGAGAGTTCTCAATCCCAGCTACATTAGAATCAGCTGAAGGAGCTTTAAAACGAAAACAAATTTCTGCCCTAGACCATTTGTGTCAGAATTTCTTCCAGGGGCCCAAGCTCTGCAGGTGTGGTGGACACATTTTAGGGTGACACCTGGTGGGTCACACCCCATGGAATCCCCTCCCCTTGAGTATGTGTAGAATCTGCAACCTGCCTTTAACCAACAGAATATGGAAAAGCTTATGGGATATCATTCCCAGAATTATGTTACATTTTATGGCAAAAGTCAGGGGATTTTGCAGATATAACTAAGGTCTCTAATCAGTTGATGTTGACTTAATGAAATAGGAAATTACCCTGGGTTGGCCTGACCTAATCAGGTGATCCCTTTACAAGAAGACCTAGACCTTCCAGGAGGTGGAGATTTAAAGCAGCAGAGACTCTTCATCATGGCTTTGAAGCAGCAAGCTGCCGTGAATTCAATAGTCACGAGGAAATGAATCCCTCCAGCCATCTGAGGGAGCTTGGGAGTGAATTCTCTCTCAGTCGGTCCCTCATCAGATGATGTTCTTGGTTTCAGCCTTGCAAGATCCTGAGTAGAGAACCCATTTAAGCCAAGCCTAGATTTCTGACCTACAGATTGTGAGATAACCAAGAGATATCATTGACTAAGTTTCTGATAATTTCTAACATAACATAGAAAACTAATATACCCGATGATTCTAACGTTTAAATACTGCTAAATATCCCTGGACTACACGATTTCTCAGGGTCTGTCCAGCTTGGGAATGCTCTAGTTAATAATGAGGTTTTACTTTGTTAAGCGTGATTATCCAGAATTCAGAAATAAAGCAAAAAGATGACTGTCTTTTCAACATCACTGTTAACAGGCTCATTCAAGGCTTCTTTAATTATCTAGGAGAACAAACCGGTGTTTGACTTTTCTATTTGATTGTATCTCAGATACTGTGTTAACTTGTAGATTTTTGTCCAGTACAGACAGAAATGATATCTATATGGTAGAAAAGAAAATCCCCCATGTTATGGTTTATTTATTGCACTGTAGTATATTTACAATTTTGTAACCTAGCAATTTTATTCTGACATTCTTTTATTAAATTATGTATAAATACTCTGTTTCTCAAATGCTCTTTGAACCAGACTTCCTAATAATGTTTCCCTCATTAGTTAATGAATTGAATAAAACCTTTGACACATGTCCATTTTCTATTTATGAGTGAGTCATATATATACACTGTCTTGTTTGATACTACAGTGGCACAGGTAGGAAGTATAAGTGTATATCCATTTTACAGATGAAAATACTGAGTCTCAAAGAATGTAAATGATCTGACCAAGACCACGAAGTTGATAAGTACTACTGCCTGGGCACTAACTCAGGGACCTTGCCTCCAGTTCTGGTGTGTTCTTTCTC
This sequence comes from Galeopterus variegatus, assembly GCF_000696425.1. Taxonomy (NCBI): domain Eukaryota; kingdom Metazoa; phylum Chordata; class Mammalia; order Dermoptera; family Cynocephalidae; genus Galeopterus; species Galeopterus variegatus. The sequence goes on from NW_007730016.1 coordinate 166,765, forward strand.
AGCACGGAACTGCCCCTCTGTCTTACACAAACAGCAGTTTATAAAGGATGTAAAGCATTATTATACATTTAATCCTTCCAATAATCCTCTGAGGGAGGCACTTGGAGGGAGTGCCATTTAAAAAATTAGGAAACTGAATGCAGAGAGTTTACTTGCCCCGAATCCCACAATGGCAGACTCAGGATTCAAACCAGGCAGCCTGGCTTCAGCACTCACCCTCTTAACCCTGGTGCAATGGCTCTGAAAGGACTGTTGGTAAAGAAGTTGCTTGCTGGCCCAGGGTCCCCACTCCCACCTGAAACATCAGGCTAAGTAGCTCTAAGGGATTGGAACTGCTCTGCTGTGAGATCACTCGTGTTGGGCAGATTGAACAGTCCACCAGCCCAGGACCAGAGAGAGACTGTCACCTGGCTCCTTCTGCCCAGTTCTGATGGTTCTCTTTGTCTTCCACAATGGACAGCTTAGACATTTGCAAGTGATTACAAGCAGGCAGCTGCAATCATCTGCAAATGTGGTTAATAAACAGCACCATGCAGGGGCTAGGCAGAGCTCAGCTGTCCAGTTTGGCCCTTTGGTTATGAGTGGAAGAAAAACCATTCTTTGTTGTATTGGAAAAACATTCACACTAATTTACGGGAGGCAGTATGAGCTTATCCAGGCAAACAGATGTATATTTAAATTGCAAGATTTTTAGAGGCAAGAGGGAAGATTTAGGTTACTGAAGAGTGAAAAATGTCTCAGTCACAAAAAACGTCTGTATCCCAAACTCTTCCGGTTTCTCTGGATCATCTGTAATCTCATCTCACCCAGATCCAAATTCTCTTTCCTGCACAAAGTAGCTCTTGATAACACCTGTTGTGTGAATAGAAACATGCTTCCTTTTATCTGTCTGAAAACAATTTCTCAGGGGCATCAAGGAACATCACTTGATTCCACTTTGAAAGGACATAACTCATCTGTGGCCATCCATCACCCATTCATATTATTCATGATGCTATGAACTTTTAGCTTCCTTCTTTCCAAACTGAAGATTTCTATTTCTGTGGTGGCGGCAGTGCTGAAGCATACAGTTGTGCCATGCACAAGGACCCCAGCCCAGGGGGCAAACGAAGCCTGCAGCCCACCTCCCTTTCTGCAAGCCAAGCTGGGCATCATGGGGTGAGCTATGTTTGCCCGAAGGGAAGGGCTTCTTTCTAATTCATGCACAGGAACTATATGGGCAAACAGTATTTGCTCTCACCTCTCCCACTTTGGAAGCCAAAAATGGAGAATTCCTCTTTAAAAATGCCAAATCACAAGTCAAGAAACGTTTACATGTTTACCTATTTAAAGACTATCCAGTTTTTAAGGAAATTGTTCTAGGTCTTTCTCATAGAGCACAGGAAGTCATGACAAATACTTAATTTTCCACTGAAACATTGTTTCCTAGTTGATGTTTTCCTTATAAAAATTATCTTTGCTTAATTAATGCCCATATATGCTTGGGTGAGTTTTTATCTCAGCCATGTGATTTGTCTGAGAAAAGCTGTGATCTTGTAACTATTAGTTACAAATTACATACAAGAAATTATATAGTATCCAAATTAACAGGTCAGTATGTAAAAATGATTGGGTATTATAGAGATTGGCCTGCTAATTTCTAAAATAGCCCACCCCCCAAAATAGTGTAAGGAAAGGTAACATTCAGTGGTTGTTCTGAAGATGTTGCCTTGAAAAACTTGGTTCTCTGTATTGATTCTCTTTTTAGGAAAGAGAATAAATTTATAAATTGGCCTCCAGTGCTAAAAAAACCACAAACACTCCTCTCCTCTTTTTGTGTCTCCTAACAGATGCACCGACCACCATCATCTAGATACAGAACAGTTCCATGACTCCAAAAATCCCTCTCAGTCAACTTTTTTGTACTCAACCTCTAACCCCATCTCTAACCCCTGGCATTCCCTGACTTGATTTTTTGTCACTATAGCTTTGCCTTTTCAAAAATGACATATAAATGGAGTCATACGGTATGCGGCTTTTTGAGTTTGGCTTTTTTCATTAGTATAATGCTTTTGAGATTTATCCGTGTTATTGAGGGTATCCACAGTTCATTCCATTTTGTTGCTGAATAGTATTCCATGGTGTGGATGTGCAAGAGTGTGTTTACCCACTCATCAGTTGAAGGCTTTGGGATGATTCTAGTTTCTGGTGATTATGAATAAAGCTGCTGTAAACATTCACAAATAAGTTGTTATGTGGACATAAGTTTTTTCTTGGGTAAGTACTGAGGAATGGGAGACTTGGTGAATATATTTGTCTACATAAGAAACTGACAAACTGTTTTCCTCCCAGGGTGGCTGTATGATTTTGCAATCCCGCCAGCAATGGAGAGAGTTCCAGTGGCCCTGCATTTTCACTAACACTTGATATTCTCATTAAAATAATCTTTTTAACCCTTCTAATAGGGACATAGTATAGTAGCAATTCATTCTGGTTTTAATTTGCTTTCCTCTAATGACTAATGAAGTGAGCAACTTCTCACATGCTTATTTGTCATCTATATACTTTTCTGGTTAAGTAACTATTGTTCCCCCCCCCACTTCTTAATTGGGTCATTTTCTTATTGTTACATTTTGAGAGTTCTTCATATATTCTGCATACAAGTTCCTTATCAAATATGTGATTTTCAAGTATTTTCTGCAAGTCTATGGCTTGCTTTTTCATTCTCTTAACAGTGTCTTCCATAGAGCAAAATGTTTTATTTTATTTTATTTTTTATTTTTTATTTTTTGCTTTTTTTTTTGTCTTTTTTCGTGTCCGGCAATGGATCGCAACCCTCAGTGTCACGCCCGTACCAGACCAGGACCGGCAACG